>NW_012108064.1:1436845-1439376 GCF_000951045.1 Mandrillus leucophaeus | reverse complement strand
CAGAGGAACAAAGGAATTCTTTTGGTTACAGCATTACAATTGGTTTACATTCACATTTAGTAGTAGTTTTTTTTTTTGTTTTAATTGGTTCCCACACTTTCAGTAAAACTACAAACGGCTGTGTCCTTATCGGAGATTTTCCAGGTGGTGTTTGTACTGGGCTTCAGGAAATTGAGAGATATGTGTTTGTACTGGGCCTGTTTGTGTTGAGAGATATATGGTGGGACGTGTTTGTACTGGGCCTGTTTGTGTTGAGCCCGGGGCTGAGGAATGTGCCTGATTTCTTTTCACTACAAAACCGGCAAGGTGATAGGAGTAAATAGGCTGTCCATAACCCGGAGGTTTCTTTATACGGGAAAATAAGAACAAGCGTGCTTATCAAAGCCAAGTCCCACACACCCAAATCTTGGCAGGCATAACTATAGCCACCAGCTATCTGTGCCTGCCTTCAGTCTTGGGATTTTTGAGCTGTCCTTACCCACCCCTTTTTGTTTCGTTTTGATACATGTATTCTAATAACCCGGGTTGTCTCTTCTCACCTTCAGGCCATCAAACTCTAAATGGTCATGCAAACAATGCCTCAGATGATGACCCTTTTTACTGGGGACCCTTAGATAGGCCTCTGAGGAAATCTAACTGCTATCTTCCCAAAACAGCGCCCCCTGTCAGCAGGAAGCAGTTAAGATCAGTCTTCACCCCTATTCTAACACAGTTAGATGTACCTCTTTAGAAGCGTGAATGATAGAGGGAGGAAGCTGACAAATGCCGAGCAGATCGTGTAGGGCTCCCAAAGAACCTCCAACCTGCCCAGATAATTGCACACAGGGGGGTTGCCTAAATATGCCCACAGTCAAAAATTCCATCCCTTAACACATGCACAGTAATGAAAATAAATGAATGTGGAGTGGCTCAGACTAAGGGTCGGCATGCTCCGTGAGAGAATAGGGTCAAACCCCCAGGAATTTGTACTTTTTGTAGGCAAGGAACCTTCCCTTTGCAACTCATCTGTGGTAGCTTGGTATTCAAATTTGTGAAGTGGAGTCCTGTGAACAGGACACCTCTCTTTACTGAGTGCTTTCCTTTCACTTAATAAATTCTGCCCTCCCCACCTTTTTGTCCGTGTGCCTACTTCTTCCTGATCATGAGACAAGATCCCAGATCAAGGTTAGCTAAGGAGCAGAAAATCCTCCATCAGTATATACTGTACAGTGATTTTCAGTCATCAGCATGCATCAGAACCCCCTGTGTCCCATCCTCAGAGACTGAGTGATGGGGCCCAAGAATTTGCATTTCTGACATTTTCCTAGGTGATGCTGATGCTGCTGGCCTATGAACAACATTTTGGCAACCACTCATCTATGTCACTGATTTCCAAATTTAAACACTAAACCTGTTTACATCAGAATAATTCAACAGCTGAGAAAAAATAAATTTCTTGTTTCCAGACCTAAAAGAAACTGATTCAGCATGTCTTCAGAGGATTGCAGAATGCTATTATTTCCTAAACCATTGTTTTCCTGATTCTGATAATCAGTTAATTTTAAGTGTTTTCCTTTTTATTATTTTCAGTCACCTGGTCTGTAGACTTCCTATATAGAGGCATATAGAATCAATGTGTCTTCTCATATCTTTTTGCAATTATATAGGGAGAAATAAAGTATAATGAAAATCAGGTAGAATAAATTTGATCATTTGAAAACCTGTAGGGAAACTTTATTATAAAATTTGCTTCTGGAATCACATGAAAGCAAAGGATGCTGTGGGTGAGTTTCCACACAGATAGAAACTAAATGAAGAGCTTTATATCATTGATCAAATTAATTTAAAAACAATTGGTAGCTTATTTACTTTTCAAATAAAAGGAAGACAAAGGCAGATAGTGTGATGTTAGATTTAAAGATGTCACAGAGAAAATGCCAGAGATAGTTCAGAATGATTACAGTATTCTGATGATAATAGAAAACCAGAATAGTGAAACCCTATTAGAAATTGCTTCCCTATACAATGGATTTAGTGGATCAAGGTATTTCCCATGCATACAGAGGTATAATTCATCTTTCTCACACCTATATGGAGAATCTTCTACAAAGAATAAAGTAAAGCAATCATAAGCCTTTGTGATAGATGAAGTTTCTTTAAATCATTTTTAAAGGCCTTGTTAGGTTTTCTATTTAAGCTTATTTTAAAGCTGGGTTCTTTTAAAATGAAAGACTTTTGATACCTTCTAAGAAGGCAGTTTTCAAAGAGTAACTAGTTTTTAAGGTAATTTTTTTACAGCTAATAAGCGTGCTATTATATTTAAATTTTAAGAACCTTTTAGAAAAATAATTAATTAATGATATGAGGAGAAAAAAACATGTTTATCATTTTTAAAAAGTGGGAAATGGCTCCCCTCAGATTAGGGGCACAGTCATAAATGACTTGTGCTTGATGTTTACAAAATAACACTTTTTGTTGCTTTGTTTTCCCTCTTTCTATCATTTTCTGTCTCTCTCTCACCATAACACACACACACACACACACACACACAC
>NW_012108064.1:1433401-1434991 GCF_000951045.1 Mandrillus leucophaeus | reverse complement strand
TAAATTTTTGCCTAAGATTAAAGGATTGTTTTGAATTAGATGAGATAAAACTGAAGGTTTAAACAAGTTGTGGAAGGATTGTAAAAACTAATCTTAGAAAAGAAATTCTATGTGTGAACATATTAGCTAAATTCAAAAGGGTATTATATTATTTTTCTGTAAATTGTGTATTGAAATAAAAGCACAACAAGGTTCCCTTAAGGCACTAATCTGCTCTTTAGCAAAATTTGTAAAGGGTTGTAAAATGCTTATAAGAATCTTACCTCATAGTCAAACTGGTTAAGATTGGATAGAATTGTCTATAATGTTTTATTTAAAAAATTGGGGTTGACGTTAATAGTAAACTAATGTAAGGCTAAAATTTGACTTTCTCTCCCTTGTACAGGATTTTCATGCAATAGTAAATAATAATGAAAAAATTCCATTTGCCTTGCAGATAAACTGCCAAGACAAAGAGAAGAAAGGAGACAAATTGTTTGTAAAGCTGTTTTCCCTCTTAATGAGTAAAGGTTTTTGCCTTGTTTTACAATTTTTGAGTCATCCTTTTGGGGAAATAACTAATTTATGGTAATCTGGAATTCTATTTCATAACATTAAGTGTTTTAAAACTATAACATTTAATAGTCTTCTCAAAATCAAATTTTAGCTTCAGGGTTGTCTTTCCTGACCCCTGGCTTTTGGACGCTACAGAGGGCTCCTGGAGCATCCAAAAGAGAAGTAAACAGAATTATTTGACATGTTTAGTTATGTGAGATTACCAAAGTGATGTTTAGTCTTCTTCAGTTTACATTTTAGTGAATAATATTAACATATGTTCCAAAATTATATGGAATTTCTAAAATTCTAATGTCTGAGTATATGCTGCTATCAATCATAATTAAGGTTAAATTATTGTAAACAACAGTGATAACCAAATTTCTTGTCAATTGTGTTTTTAATTGTAGCTACCCTGGACATTGTGTTAATCACAGACAATTGTCTCTTGACAATTGTCTGAGGCGGGAGGATCACTTGAGGCCAGGATTTCGAGACCAGCCTGGCCAACGTGCAGAAACCCTGTCTCTACTAAAACTACAAACATTAGTTGGGCATGTTGGCATTCACCTGTAATTCAGCTACTATGGAGGCTGAGGAAGGAGAATAACTTGAACTGGAGAGGTGGAGGTTACAGTGAGCTGAGATCATGCCGCTGTATGATAAGTTTCAAAACTTATCATACATCTGTCATTAAATTCTAGACTCGGTTGGTTTTTAAGTTTTTTGCCCACACTTTGAACTACCCACTACCCCTGCTTATTTTCATGGATCAACCAGTGATCTCTAGCTGCAGCTCAGAAGAAACAGAAGGGATGCGTAATGTCAAAGTCTGGATTAATATTCTAGTTCTGGGCAATAATCCTACTGTTATGCCCAGACCGTTTGTTCCCCAACGAAGACCACCAGAGTCCAGAGTCAAAGCCAGGCGGCAAGGATCTTTACTGCAAGTTCGAACTTGGTCCCTCCATTCCACAGCATACAAGAGGGCCCTGAACAATGCGAGTGCTTGCCTTTTATAGCCCGAGGTAGATAGGATAGCAAAGTTACAGAGGA
>NW_012108064.1:1423490-1428451 GCF_000951045.1 Mandrillus leucophaeus | reverse complement strand
TCACCTCTTTGGTTAGGTATATTCCTAAGTATTTTATTTATTTATTTATTTATTTATTTATTTATTTATTTATTTACTTATTTATTTATATTTTACAGTTATTGTAAAAGGGGTTGAGTTCTTGATTTGATTCTCAGCTTGGTCACTGTTGGTGTATAGCAGTGCTACTAATTCGTGTACATTGATTTTGTAACTTCAAACTTTACTGAATTTATTCATCAGATCTAGAAGTTTTTTGGACGAGTCTTTACTGTTTTCTAGGTTTTCTAGGTATACAATCATATCATCAGTGAACAGCAACAATTTTACTTCCTCTTCACCGATTTAGATGCCCTTTATTTATTTATTTATTTTTGATGATTGCTCTGGCTAGGATTTCCAGTACTATGTTGAAAAGAAGTGGTGAGAGCGGACATACTCATCTTGTTTCAGTTTTCACGGGGAGTGCTTTCAACATTTCCCCATTCGGTATGATATTGGCTCCACCCTGACTCATTATTCTCCACCCTGCATAACCATGTTTTTCCTGCCAAGGCACTCACCCCTTCAGTCTCTTTATGCCAATCGGAATTAGTTTAGCCTGTGTGATCTAACCCTAGCCAATAGGGGAATGACACAGCAGCAGGGGCCACATGGGTCAGGGATAAGAACCCCTTTCCCTCCCTTGTCCAGGTGTGTGCTCACCATTGCTCCATCTGTGAGGGTGCACCCTTCTATAGAAGTACCTTGCCTTGCTGATAATTGAAAAGAAAATTTTATATTCAAGCGCTATTTCTTTTGTGGCACCAAAACTTTATATATAACCGAACTAATGGTTTTTAGATGGCTCACTAGAAACAGTGGCGTTCAGAGACTCCCATCAAAACGAACCATAATAAGCATGTGAATCTTTCACCAGCAACCAAGGTATCCAGGTTCTCTCATCAGAACTGACTAGGAGGCTGGCATGATCCACGGAGAGCAAGCAAGAGCAACGTGGTGCTGCAGCCCACCTGAGAGCCACATGGGGCAAGAGAGCCCCCACCACCCCAGCCAAGGGAGGCGGTGAGTGAGCATGCTACCTAGCCAGGTAAACAGTGCTTTTTCCATGAAACTGTGCAACCCACAGATTAGAAGATCCCACTCGTGAACCCATGCCACAGGGGACTAACGTCCCAACCCCAGAGCCCTGAAGATTCTCAACAGCCTCTCAGCTGGAATCTGCTTAAGCCTAGCAAACCCCCCGGGGGGAGAGGTGACCAACACCACAACTGCAGCTGCCTGCAGTCTAAGCCATTTGAGCTCCTCAGGGGATGGGAAGTACTCAGCGCTGGCACTCTCACAACTGCCTAACACACTAAGCTCCCCGGGGAAAGGAAGGGCTGCATCCATCTCTATAGCTCCAGACCGTGCTTTTCCCCTGCTAGAGCCAGGGAAGCCGGATGGCTTGGTCAAAAGACCTGTCCCCCACAGCCCAACACACTGGCTGTGGTAGATTGCAGCCAGAGTGCCTCTTCAGGCCTGACTCTGACTCATCCTTCCTCACTGGGAACTCCAGTAACTCTAGTCAGAGGCACAGGGACAGAACCTGGATCTCCCTGGGCCTGAGGCTCTAGGGGGAGGGGTGGCCACAGTCTCTGCCGACCAGCAGACATAGCCTTTTCTTCTGGTAGTTCCGAGAAATCCAGGCAGCCCTGACGAGTAGGTTTTTCCCCAGTAAAGCACACCTCCTCCACCAAGGGACAGACAAAGTGCTTCATTAAATGGGTCCTGTTCCCCATGCCACCCAACTGGGGGAGACCCTCCAACAGGGGTTGTAAGACATCCTATACAGGAGCCTACTGGCATCAGGTTGGTGCCGCTCGAGGTCAGATATCCCAGAAGAAGGAGCAGGCACCTATCACTGCTGTTCTTTAGCCTCCTTAAGTGACATATCCAGGCGTGGGAGTGAATCAGGTGAATAAGCTCTGAAGTGAACCCACAGAAAACTGCAGCAGTCCTACAGAAGAGGGATCTGAGCATTGAAAGAAAAACAAACAAACAGAAAGCAACAACAGTATCAACAACAAAAGACCCCCCAAAAACCCTATCCAAGGGTCAGCAGCCACAAAGATTGAAATTAGACAAACTCACAAAGATGAGAAAGAATCAACAGCAATTTAAAAAAAAAAAAAAAAATGCCAAAAACCCAAGAGGCCAGAGTGCTTCTACTCCTCCAAATGATCTCACCGTCTCTCCAGCAAGGGTGCAGAACTGGACGGAGGATGAGATGGTTGAAGTGACAGAAGGAGGTTTCAGAAGATGAGTAATAAAAAACTACACTGAGCTAAAGGAGCATGTTTTATCCCAAAGCAAAAAAGTTAAGAACCTTGATAAAAGGTTAGAGGAACTGCTAACTAGAATAACCAGTTTAGAGAGGAACATAAATGACCTGATGGAGCTGAAAAATACAGCATGAGAACTTCATGAATCATACACAAGTATAAATAACTGAATTGACCAAACAGAAGAAAGGATATCAGTTTGAAGACTACTTTGCTGAAATAAGGCATGTAGCCAAGACTAGAGAAAAAAGAATGAAAAGGAATGAACAAAGCCTTCAAGAAATATGGGACTTCATAAAAAGACTGAACCTATGATTGATTGGAGTACCTGAAGGAGACAGGGAGAATGGAAACAAGCTGGGAAAACACACTTCAGAATATTATCCAGGAGAACTTCCCCAACCTAGCAAGACCGGCCAACATGCAAATTCAGGAAATACAGAGAACACCACTAAGATACTCCATGATCAACCCCAAGATATTCTAAGGTCAAAATGAAGGAAAAATTCTCTGGCTGAAGGACAGCCAGAGGGAAAGGCCAGGACGCCTACAAAGGGAAGTTTATCAGATTAACAGCAGAGCTCTCAGCAGAAGCTCTACAAGCCAGAAGAGACTGGGGACCAATACTCAGCATTATTAAAGAAAAGAATTTTCAACCCAGAATTTCATATTCAGCCAAACTGAGCTTCATAAAGGAAGGAGAAATAAAATTCTTTCCAGACAAGCAAATGCTGAGGGATTTCATTATCACTAGATCTGCCTTGCAAGAGATCCTGCAAGAAGCACTAAATACAGAGAGGAAAAACTAGTACCAGCCACTGCAAAAACACACCAAAATATAAAGACCAATGACACTATGAAGAAACTGCATCAACTAGTGTGCAAAATAACCAGATAGCATCATGATGACGGGATTGAATTCACACATAACAATACTAACCTTAAATGTAAATGGGCTAAATGCCCCAATTAAAAGACACAGACTGGAAAATTGGATAAAGAGTCAAGGCCCATCAGTGTGTTGTATTCAGGGATCCATCTCACATGGAAAGACACACATAGGCTCAAACAAAGGAATGGAGGAAAATTTACCAAGCAAACAAAAAGTAGAAAAAAAGCAGGGGCTGCAGTCTTAGTCTCTGATAAAACCGATTTTAAATCAACAAAGATCAAAAAAAGACAAAAAGGGCATTACATAATGGTAAAGGGAACAATCCAACAAAAAGAGCTAACTATTATGAATATATATGCACCCAATACAGGAGCACCCAGATTCATAAAACAAGTTCTTAGAGACTACAAAGAGACTTAGACTCCTACACGATAATAGGGGGAGACTTTAACACCAAACTGTCAATATTAGACAGATAAATGAGACAGAAAATAAACAAGGATATTCAGGACTTGAACTCAGCCCTGGATCAAGGGTACCTAGTAGATGTCTGCAGAACTCTCAGAGCTCTCTACTCCAAATCAACAGAATATACATTCTTCTCAATGCCATGTGGCACTTTTTCTAAAATTGAGCACATAATTGGAAGTAAAACACTTCTCAGCAAATGCAAAAGAACTGAAATCATAACAAACAGTCTCTCAGACCACAGAGTAATCTAGATAAAACATTATGAAAGGAGCATTGAATTTAACTTGTACCATAGACCAAACGAACCTTAAATGAACATTTCATTCAACAGTTGCATAATACACATTATTCTCATCAGCACATGAAACATTCTCTAGCGTAGACCATATGTTTGGTCAGAAAACAAATTTTAACAAAGTTTTATTAAAATTTACTGCTGAATCTATCAGACTTTTAAAAAAGCACTGATACCGATTCTTCTCAAACTATTCCAAAAAATAGAAAAGGGGGAAATAATTTCTTATTCAACAAAAACAGCACTACCCTTTTACAAAAATCAGACAAGGATGCAAACAAACAAACAAACAAACAAAAAGCTATAGGCCCCAATATCCCTGATGAACATAGATGTAAAAATCCTCAACAAGTCTGGGCATGGTGGCTCATATCTGTAGTCCTGTCACTTTGGGAGGCCAAGGTAGACGGATCTCCTGAGCTCAGGAGTTTGAGACCATCCTGGGAAAATGGTGAAACCTCGTCTCTACTAAAATATATTTTTTTTAAAAAATTATCCTGGCATGGTGGCATGCACCTGTAGTCCCACCTACACAGGAGACTAAGGCATAAGAATTGCTTGAGCCCTGGAGATGGAGGTTGCAGTGATCCGAGATTGTATCATTGTACTTCAGCCTGGGCTACAGAGAGAGACTCTATCTCGAAAATAAATAACAAATAAAAAATTCTCAAGAAAATACTATAAGACTAATCAAACAGCACATCAAAAATACAATAAACTATGATCACGTGCAAGTTATCTCAAAGATGCAAGGATTATTCAACATATTCAAATCAGTAAATGTGATATATCACATCAACAGAATAAATGTGATATATCATATAACAACTACATGATGTGATATGTGTTATATCACATAACAATCGCACGATCATCTCAATGGATACAGAAAACACATTTGAGGAGATTCACCTCCCCTTCATGATAAATACTCCATAAATTATTTATAGTAGCTACATATGTCAACATAATAAAGGCCGTGTTTAACAAACCCACAGCA
>NW_012108064.1:1417869-1418885 GCF_000951045.1 Mandrillus leucophaeus | reverse complement strand
AAAAAAAAAAAAAAATGCCAAAAACCCAAGAGGCCAGAGTGCTTCTACTCCTCCAAATGATCTCACCGTCTCTCCAGCAAGGGTGCAGAACTGGACGGAGGATGAGATGGTTGAAGTGACAGAAGGAGGTTTCAGAAGATGAGTAATAAAAAACTACACTGAGCTAAAGGAGCATGTTTTATCCCAAAGCAAAAAAGTTAAGAACCTTGATAAAAGGTTAGAGGAACTGCTAACTAGAATAACCAGTTTAGAGAGGAACATAAATGACCTGATGGAGCTGAAAAATACAGCATGAGAACTTCATGAATCATACACAAGTATAAATAACTGAATTGACCAAACAGAAGAAAGGATATCAGTTTGAAGACTACTTTGCTGAAATAAGGCATGTAGCCAAGACTAGAGAAAAAAGAATGAAAAGGAATGAACAAAGCCTTCAAGAAATATGGGACTTCATAAAAAGACTGAACCTATGATTGATTGGAGTACCTGAAGGAGACAGGGAGAATGGAAACAAGCTGGGAAAACACACTTCAGAATATTATCCAGGAGAACTTCCCCAACCTAGCAAGACCGGCCAACATGCAAATTCAGGAAATACAGAGAACACCACTAAGATACTCCATGATCAACCCCAAGATATTCTAAGGTCAAAATGAAGGAAAAATTCTCTGGCTGAAGGACAGCCAGAGGGAAAGGCCAGGACGCCTACAAAGGGAAGTTTATCAGATTAACAGCAGAGCTCTCAGCAGAAGCTCTACAAGCCAGAAGAGACTGGGGACCAATACTCAGCATTATTAAAGAAAAGAATTTTCAACCCAGAATTTCATATTCAGCCAAACTGAGCTTCATAAAGGAAGGAGAAATAAAATTCTTTCCAGACAAGCAAATGCTGAGGGATTTCATTATCACTAGATCTGCCTTGCAAGAGATCCTGCAAGAAGCACTAAATACAGAGAGGAAAAACTAGTACCAGCCACTGCAAAAACACACCAAAATATAAAGACCAATGACAC
>NW_012108064.1:1369523-1413314 GCF_000951045.1 Mandrillus leucophaeus | reverse complement strand
CCTCCAGAGTAGCTGGGACTACAGGTACCCACCACCTCGCCCAGCTAGTTTTTTTGTTGTTGTTGTTTGTTTTTTTTGTTTGTTTTTTTGGGTTTTTTTTTTTTGTATTTTTTTTAGTAGAGACGGGGTTTCACTGTGTTAGCCAGGATGGTCTTGATCTCCTGACCTCATGATCCGCCCGTCTTGGCCTCCCAAAGTTGCTGGGATTACAGGCTTGAGCCACCGCGCCCGGCCTTAAACCTCTGTTTCTTCTCCATCTCGGGTATGTCTTTTTCAGTAGCATAAAAACGGACTAATGCAGAGCATATAGAAATAAATGCACATATTTACAACTAACTGATCTTGAACACAGTCATCAATCACATACATTGGAGAAAGGCCACTATTTTCAATAAATAGTGCTTGGAAAACAGGATAATCAGATGCAGGAGAATAAATCTGAACCCCTATCTCTCACCATATACAAAAATCAACTCAAAATGTATTAAAGACTTAAATATAAGACATAAAGTTAGAAAACTATTAAAGAAAACATAGAAGGAACACTTCAGGACATTGGTCTGGGCAAATATTTTATGGATAAGACTTCAAAAGCACAAGCAACAGAAACAAAATAGGCAAATCAAATATTTCAAATTAAAAATCTTTACAGCAAGGGAAACAATCAACAGAATAAAGAGACTACCTGTATAATGGTAGAAAGTATTTGCAAACTATTCTTCTGACAATGACTAATATCTGAAATAGGCAAGATACTCAAACAATAGCAAAAAATCAAGTAATTTTATTAAAAAGAGGACAAAGGAACTGAACAGACATTACTCAAAGGAAGACATACTAGTGACCAACAGCTATATGATATAATGCTCAGCATCACTCATCATTAAAGCAAAGCAAATCAAAAGCACAATGAGTTATGATCTCACCCTAGTTAGAATGGCCATTATCAAAAAGACAAAAATGAAGGCAAAGATGCAGAGAAAAGGGAACTCTTTTAAACTCTTGGTGGAAATGCAAGTTAGTACAGCCACTATAAAAAAAATTATGAAATGTTCTCAATAAAATGAAAATAGAACTGCCATATGATCCAGCAATCCCACTACTGGGTATTTATCCAAAGGAAAAGAAATCAGTATCTTGAAGAGATATTTGCGCCTCCATGTTTATTGCAGCATTATTCACAATAGTCAAGATATGAATCTAAGTGTCCATCAACATATGAATGGATACAGAAAATGTGGTAGATATACACAACAAAATACTATTCAGCCATAAAGGAGAATGAATTTCTGTCATTGGCAACAACATGGATAAACCTGGAGAATATAATAGGTGAAATAAGTCAGGCACAGAAAGGTAAATACCACATATTTTCAGTAATATGTGAATGATAATAAGTTGAGCATATATAAGAGGAGAGTAGGATTGTGGTTATTAGAGACTGAGAAGAGAAGCAAGAAGAGACTAGGGAGAGTTTGGTTAATGAATACAAGGTTACAGCTAGACAGGAAAAATCAGTTCTAGTGTTCTATAGCACTATCGTGTGAGTATAGTTAATTGAATGTTCCCAATACAAACAAATAATAAATATTTGAAGTAATGGCATGCTAATTACCCTTATTTTATCATTACACATTGTATATATGCATTGAGATATCCCGTTCTATCCCATAAATGCATATAACTTTGTCATGTCAACTAAAAAGTTAAAGGTAAATAAATACATATAGGTGACCGGTATTTGTTGTAGAAATTCTATTGAGGATTCAACACCGGAAACGTGGGGACAACCACACATACATATACATGTATATATATGCACATGAGTGTATATGTGCACATATATATGCACACATATGTATGTATGTGTATAAATGCACATATATGTATATATTATATACACGCATTTGTATATGTAAATATATATGTATGTAGATCAAAATCATGGTAACTGTTTTGTTTCAGTGGCATAAGATATTGGATGATAAAGTGAACAAAAATAAGACTCTGTGTACTAATGATAGTGGTCCTGGTGGTAAAAGAAAGAAAAGGCATTTTACTTGGCAAAATATTGGTTTAATAAAACATTAGATTTGTTCAGTGGTATCTAGGCTACATAGCTATATAATTAAGCAAAAAGACAAACATTATTAAATCTTTATAAAAACCAGCATGATACATATTCACTCTAGGTTTATTAAAATGTAAATAGATCATAGTAACTGAACTACAAAATGAGACTGTAGTACCTTATACCATTGGTGTTTTTTTCACTTTAGTTTTCAATTTAGATTTCTTATATACTAATTTATTTACACGCCACAAGAACTTGAGGTAGATATTGCAAAGTCTATTACCTTTATTTTATAGATTAAGATTGAAGATTTAGGAAGTTAGACAATTTGCCTAATCTCTCAGTGACTAAGACTAGATACAAACTCAGAACTGTTTACATCTTAGTCCATGTTTTTTTTTGTTTTCTGCCTATACTTTGCCTTTACTAATCGTTGCAACGTACCATCCTCATGAATAGACCAGTGGAAATCTCCCCTAAAATAGGGCTGTCAGATTTAGCAAATAAAAACACAGGACAGAAAGTTAAATTTAAATTTCAGATAAATAATAGTATTTTGTATAAGTATGTCCCAATATTACATAGGACATATTTATCTTAGAGTATTTATTGTTTACTTGAGATTCAAATATAACCAGGAGTCATGTATTTTATCTGGCAATCCAAGCTTATAACAATATAGGTGATTTTATTCCTGGTCAGACACTACTTTTTTTTTTTTTTTTTTTTGGGCTGAGAAATATGTATTCTGGGTCATATCATGAGACATTTGTTTTTGGAGAAGCAACATTCAATCACACTACTTTTTTTTTTTTTTTTTTTTTATACTTTAAGTTCTAGGGTACATGTGCACAATGTGCAGATTCGTTACATATGTATACTTATGCTATGTTGGTGTGCTGCACACATCAACTCGTCAGCACCCATCAATTCGTCATTTACATCAGGTATAACTCCCAATGCCATCCCTCCCCCGTCCCCCCTTCCTATAATAGGCCCTGGTGTGTGATGTTCCCCTTCCAGAGTCCAAGTGATCTCATTGTTCAATTCCCACCTATGAGTGAGAACATGTGGTGTTTGGTTTTCTGTTCTTGCGATAGTTTGCTGAGAATGATGGTTTCCAGCTGCATCCATGTCCCTACAAAGGACACGAACTCATCCTTTTTTACGGCTGCATAGTATTCCATGGTGTATATGTGCCACATTTTCTTAATCCAGTCTGTCACTGATGGACATTTGGGTTGATTCCAAGTGTTTGCTATTGTGAACAGTGCCACAATAAACATATGTGTGCATGTGTCTTTATAGCAGCATGATTTATAATCCTTTGGGTATATGCCCAGTAATGGGATAGCTGAGTCATATTGTATTTCTAGTTCTAGATCCTTGAGGAATCGCCATACTGTTTTCCACAGTGGTTGAACCAGTTTACAATCCCACCAACAGTGTAAAAGTGTTCCTATTTCTCCACATCCTCTCCAGCACCTGTTGTTTCCTGACTTGTCAAACACTACTTTACAGTCAAATAGAAGTAGCCAATTTTAAATAAGTGGTAAGCATTTATGTGGACATTTTGGTCACTGTAGACAGTAACCTGAAAAAGCAAAAACTAACTAAACCTTATTATCCTTCCTCTCTATTGCAAGTTGCAGAAGTATCCAAAATTTTAATATTCTCCACATAATATCTGTAAAGATACTGGCTGTATTTACATAGTGATAGTAGTTAGTGAAGCCTCCAGTTGCCAGTTTTGCTTTTCACTTTTAGCTTAAAGGATAAGATATGGCTGTTCATATTAATCAAATTTGGTGGCTAATTGTTCAATTGTTACTTTTAGGTTTACTACTTCTAACTAAGCCACATGGAGTATGTTTCTTCTTTTTAACTTGTATTTTAAGTTCAGGGGTATATGTGCAGCTTTGTTACATAGGTATACTTGTGTCATGGCGGTTTGTTGTACAGATTATTTCATCACTCAGGTATTAACTCTTATACCCATTAGTTATTTTTCCTGATTCTCTCCCTCTTCCCAACCACTACCCCCACATAAGCCCCAGTGTGTGTTGTTCCCCTCTCACTGCAGTATATTTCAGGAGTGATTTACTGTGTCACTATTGAATGTTGTTTGGCATCTTTTGCTAAAATGTTAACATATTTTCTAAATGTACTATGCTTATTTTTGCAGGAAGTGTGATGTATTGCTTGGATTCAAAATCAGAAGAGGTGTGTGGTAAGAGAATTAGCATTTATGAGAAAATAGGTCAGGTTTATGTGTTGAATTTTATTTCTGGCATTAAGACAGCCAGACTTAGCCTTTATAGGGATTTTGGTGTCCTTGGGCATCCTGACATGCCATTCAGGAGAGCCCTCTACTGCTCTCCCTAAATGGTTCAACCTCTAGAGACTTATTTTCTAGGTCAAGACCAGGTAATTGGTCCATGGACTGGATCCTGACATATTCATAATCACTGAGCCTATCATTATAATTAATTGTATTGATGCCTTTAGTTGTGCTATACTTTTCAGATTTTTAAATGTTCTTTTTGATTACCTCTACTTGACATTTGAATAATTGATATTTTTAAATGAGGTAAATTAGTTAAATTGGTCAGATGTAGATTTAAAAACCCAAATGTTAAACCGCATTGTTCATATTAAAATTCTATTTGCTAGTATTTGTGGAGTGAGGATTTGTTAGAATCAAGAGCTTAGTGATTACATTGAAACTTGAAGCCCAACTTCTATTTATTTTTAAACTTTACTTGAATGACTTGTTAATAATTGACATAAATATACCTACTATGGTGACATTTTAAAATCCTCTTATTTTTTAAAAAACATAAAAGAAAAAACCTACCATAAAAACTGTCTCCAGGACATACATACTAGGTCTGAGCATACAAAATGTATTCTCAGAAGACAAAATTTTAGAATATTTCTTGTCAGTTTCTGCTGCATAAATATAGTACAAGTATCAACTGTCATTGAAAAACGAAGAAGGACTATCTCCATGTACCACTATGATTAATTTCATTGGAAAATCATTAGGAGCCTTAGTGAAATTGACAGTTAATCCAAAAAATTTTAAAGAGATACTTACCTGGTTTTCATGTCAGAAAGTTTTTGTTTCAATTTATCTTTCCTAGAGAAGAAATAGAATAATGTGTTTGTGATAAATTAAAACTAGAAATTATTTAAAATAAAATCTTTGACAGAATAAGGTTTCTAGTGAGATGAAGAATTCTGAGCAACACATTTTTTCCTCGGTAAAAAATTATTCTATAATTTTACAAAACCCAGCGGTGCTTTACAATTCTTCTTAAGAATTTCATTAATCAAAACCACCATGAAACTGCTGACAAATCTACTGCAATACACATATGTGACATATATGTGACTACCACAATACACATATGTGACAAAATATTTACATTCAAAATATATAATCGTCTACAAATCAGTAAGAAAACAACATAAATGTAATTTACAGAAATAAAAAGGGAAGAGCCAAAATTATAATATTTCACAAAAGAAAATCTCCAATGCCAAAAAACATACATGAGAATGTTCTCATTAGGAAAATTAAAATTTGAATTACAATGAGATACTATTACCTGATTAAATGAAAAATACAGATAATAACATCAAATGGTGTCGAGGATGTGAAGTAATAACTAAACCACTCACATACTGCTGGTTTAAAGTATCAAGCGACACAATGACTTTGGAAAAATATTAGGTAAGGCCTACTGAAGTTGAGTGCATGCACACCCTATAATACAACAAATCCACTCCCAGGTTTAAACTCAATATATGTACATGCATAAGTGTACTAAAAGTGATATACAGGAATTTTTACATCAGCACTGTTCACAATTGACAGAAAATAGATACAATTGAAATGTCCAACAAAAAGACTGGATATATAGATGAAAGTATAGCCATACAGTAGAATATACAATGATGAAAATAAAATAAATCCTGCAACATGGATGAATCTCAACAATATGATATTTAATAAAAGCCAGAAACAAGAGTGCACATTGCATGATTGTGTATTTAAAGTTCAAAAGTTGGAAAAATCAAATGGTCGTGATAGTCAGGATAGTCCTTACCCTTTTGTGTGGGAAGAAAACTGATTGGAAAGGAGCTTGAGAGAGACTCCTGGGGTAGCGCATATTTCTTGACATGGATGGTTGTTTCACAGATGTGTTCACTTTATAAACATTCATTGAGCTGTATAGTCATCACTCAAGTACTTTTACAAATGTATGTTACACTTGAATAAAAAATTTGAGAACAGGAAGAGTTCATAAAAAAGATCAAAGAAAACAAGGACAGTCTATTAAGACAAAAAATGATAACTACAGTTGTCATAAAAAGGCCATGAATATTCATATAAAGTTCTATAAGTCTACCTTTTAACTATATTATAGCTATTATCGGGCTATTATTGAATTAGCCTGAAACTGCCCATGGTACTCAGGTTATGCTCACACTAAGGCAATTTTTTTAGTTAATTGCTGTTGTGTGGAACTTCTCTACTGCCAAAAAAAAAAAAATAAAATTAAAAACAGGAATATTAGGTAGAATTTTACTGCTCATTTCTGCACACTTTCATTACATAAACTTAGGTAATTGACGTAAAATGGTTTTTGGATCCAGGTGTTCTGGTATATAATTATGTTACAGATTAGCAATCACAGAAATTCCATCTGATAACAATACACAGTTTAACTGTTTAGTAAGATCTTTATGGGAATCAAAATATTCCTATGTTCTTCTGAGATTTATTCCCCTAAAACATCATACATATAGAAACATGGAAGGTAAGTCATATTTCTGTAACTATTTTATGTTGATTATAGTTTGCAAGGACCAATGCAGACTGATTTTCTTCTGTTATTATATAAAAACTATTTTCTGGCCTTGACAAAGTGTTCATCATCAAGCAGAGAGAAGATGCTGTTAAAATTTCTAGCCTAGAGAAAGACACTTCCTAGTGTATGACTGCATTCTACTTATGAATAATGAGTAGTTTAATGTAACCTTTCACTTTACTTTGCCATCTGAGAAGTTTAATGAGAGAATACTGTTGCACAACCCCACAATCCCAACCTCTCTTTACTCTTAAGACTATAGACTTGAAATCAGTTGATATGTCCCACATGCTTTTACTTCATATAAACAGAATTTAGATTGTTCTAACAGATGGATCACATAGGAGAATCATAAAGTACACTTAACTTTTGAGGCAATTAAGTTAATAAGATTGGAAGGATGTGAGATATTCTGACTATATAGAGCTATGTCAAACTAAATATAATGAATATTTACATATAAATATTTGAATAATACTCAATATTTTATACAATATTTAAAAAATATTTAGACAATTATTTCCTCATTCTTGGATAATAAATGCAAATCTGTACATTTGTTTTTCACATGTAAGTAACAATAGGGATCTTTTTATTGAAGTACATTTCTTGGAATTAAGAAATAAGTATTATACTGATATATGTATTACTTTTTAAAAGATCATATAGCTAATATACAAAGTCCTGTAACACCCAACTCCAACATCTGTAAGACAAATTGAGATAAAATTAATCAGCTCTACTAACCTTATATTTCTCACCTAAAATCATAGAAACTCAGAAGTAAAAGGATATTAGAGCTCAACTACTATAACTGCTCATTGATTTTTATCTTGACTGTACAAAAATTATATAAGTTACAGATGCTCTGTTTGCATGCAGTGAGCACAAAACTCACTATGACTTCCCCAGAAATCTCACTATTTTTCAGACAGCTGTAATTTTTATATATCTTTTTTTGTGTGTTGCACTGGAGACTGCTAGTCAATTGCACAATATTCAGTTTTCTCTTCTTCCTTGTTAACATGATGCCTAAATCAGGGGCAGCTGCATAATTTTTCAGGGTTCAGCACAAAACAAAAATGCAGAGCCCTGATTGAGGGTGAGGAAGTCAATCTTCCTTTCTCATGGACCCACCATCCTAACTCATGGGAGATGAGCAACTTCCAAAAGATTGCAACCTCCCTGCTGGCTGTGCTTAGAACCTGGTTTGTGAGGAGGGAAGAAGCTCCCACTGAGTTGACTGTTGAGCTGTCAGCCTAGAGTTGGGATGGTCGCTGTTTTTTCTCTCCCTGAGATGCCATGGAGTGCAAACCCAACCTCAAAATTTTCCACACTCTTACTAAGCCCCCTACCTGGGGTAGAGGGCAGTGGAGGAACACAGGCCTTTCCCTACCAATGTATCCCATTGCCGAGACCAGCTCGGTCATGGAGACCCTAACCCAGCAGCGCTAGAGGAATTAAAGACACACACACACAGAAATAATAGTGTGTGGAGTGGGAAATCAGGGGACTCACAGTCTTCAGAGCTGACAGTCCTGAACAGAGATTTACCCACATGTTTTTTGACAGCAAGCCAGTGATAAACATTGTTTCTGTAGATTATAGATTGTAGATTAACTATAAGTATTCCTTATGGGAAACAAAGGCCTAGGCTGAAACAAAGGGATGGACTCTGGCTAGGTATCTACAGCAGGAACATGTCCTTAAGGCACAGATTGCTCACGCTATTGTTTGTGGTTCAAGAATGCCTTTAAGCGGTTTTCCATCCTGGGTGGGCTAGGTATTCCTTGTCCTCATTCCAGTAAACCCAAAACTTTCAGTGTGGGTGTCATGGCCATCATGAACATGTCACAGTGCTGCAGAGATTTGTTTACGGTCAGTTTTGGGGCCAGTTTATGGCCAGATTTGGGGGCCTATCCCCAACATCCCATACACCACCTGGGCACAGAGCAGCATAGTAGTGAGGCAAGGGTGGGGAAAGCGAGGCTGATAAGTTGTTCTCAGAAGCCAGGGAGAAGGCAATAGCTATGATTGCTTACAGGCCAATGTTCCAACGTATGGGCACATACTCCAATATCCCATTAGTCTCAACTTAGAAAAAAATAAATTCAAAGATTAAAAGATCAAGAATTTTAAGCCAGCAACCTCAGTGCGTTCAATCTCAAGTACAGGGTCATTCTGAGTTCATGGTCCTCTGCAACTGTTCTAGCGGCACACCCATGAAGGGTCACATTGTACCCTAAATTAAAGGATGAAAACTGTGTGTTGGAGCTGAAAGAAACTGGCCCAAATGATTTTATGAAGCCTACATACTAGCTCTAGGTTGCCTGTTTTCAAATGTCTTCTACAAAGAGAGTGCCATCCACTCTAATTTTTATCCCGCTATATACTGGTCTCTCTTAACAACTGCTAAATGCAATTCCTAATGAATAGACATTATAGTTAAATTTACCTTCCTGTTGCTTCCATACTTTAGTCCTTACTGTATTATATGGGATACTAAATAAACACACAAATATATGACAGCGTTAACTTGTAAAGCTTGTTTTACAAAAAGCCTGTAACATTTTGTGTACATACCTTTAGAAACTGTTACTGATTTTGTCTTTATACTGTGTAACTTTTCACCATTTCTACCAAATTATTCTTTATCCATTTTCCTTTACTCACTCAGAATTGAACTAAATGTCAGGCTATGCCTGTATGTATCAGAGTAGTAGTTCCCTAGAGTAAAGGAAAGAAAAGGGGTAATCCTCATGCTACCAAATGCCAACTCTAAATCATTTAACTATTTTTTATCCTCTCTCTGTCTCTGTTTTTGCAGTATTTTGCGTTGGCATTATGTATATGCTACCAAAGACTGAACTTATTTTTAAGATACTCTCATTCATTTTATTTTATTTGCACATTTTTGATTCTTCCATTATACCTTGAAATAAATTTGGCAACATTTAAAACATTAAATAGCTCATTTTGCTTTTTTAATCTATATTTTCAACAATGAATATATTATTTTTGTTATGAACAGCTAAGTAGCAATGGCCCTATACTGCACTTTATTTATTTATTTTGAGACAGGGTCTCACTCTGTAGCCCAGGCTGTAGTGCAGTGGTGAGATCTCAACTAACTGCACCCTCCATCTCCCTGACTCAAGCGATCCTCCCACCTCCACCTCCTGAGTAGTTGGAACTAGAGGATGGGCCACTACGCCTGTACAGTTTTTGTATTTTTTATAGAGATGGGGTTTCACTCCAGGGCTCAAGTGATCTACCCGTGTTGACATCCCAAAGATTTGGGATTACAGAAAGGAGTCACCGCATGCCTGGCCTGCTCCTAAATTTTTAGTTTGACAATTATTTTAGTTTATATTTTAAATGCAGAGGACTCACTTTCTAGATTGCTCCTTTGATACTTAGATATCCTGAAAGAGAGAAGATACCTGCATTGCAACACCAGCTCTACTACCTAAATGTGCATATCATGGTGTATGAAGTCCGGTGCAGGGGTTGGGGTCTTGAAAAGGATAGTGAATAAGTAAGAATTTAGGTAAAATTAACTCTAAAATACACTGCACAGCAATAGATATTTCACTATCACTTAACTGGAAATATTATCTAAGATTCCCATACTAATGCCACAATAATCATATGACTTATTAGTTATGACATTCTGCCCATTAAATGCCATTTTACTGTTCACTAATAAGATCAAGATTTAGTTCTAGTATCTTAGTTTCCTTTGGAAATCATGCAGTAATTTAAAACACATAAGCTGTAAGATATGTTTGCCAAATGTTGTATACTTTAATCCCGGTTCCCCAAAGCAGTGAAAACAGTGGTTTCAATTTTATGTGCCCCATCTGGAACTAACCCCTCAGGGTGTAGTAATGAAGTTTAATCTTATTTGGTGTTTCCAGTTAGTGCAATTACATAAAAATTTCCCCAATTATTTTATAAATCTCAGTTATGACATTAATATTCATTTATTCACTTCAAAACACACTGATGAGGTTTTATTATATTTACATAGTAATACCATTTAAATGTTGTCAAATAAATAATAAAACAACTGTCCTGAGAAAAGTGCTGTCTTAAAAAAATTCTAGTAGAATAAAAACCTCTACCTCTCTGAAATCTACTGGTGAGTCTGCCTCATTTCAATAAAAAGATTTCAGAGATACTAAAGAATAAAGAAGAACAGCCATATTCTATGTATGAATCCAGCACGAGGTCATTAATGTAAAATATTGTGAATGTCTTACATTCTAGATGAAATGAAAAATTGAAAGAGTTATCGGAAAAACCTAACTCCTCAAAAGAAACATTATTTTAGAAATATGCTTTGTTATTCAACAAATAATTTTCCAGTGCTTGCTACATGTAGGGTCCTGTGGAAATTATAGAAATTCACACATGTTCTATCTTGTTTTTCAGAAAGGGTAGAAGGATACGTGTAAACAAAGACTTTACTTTCATCAGGACATTCACAGTTTATCTACACAATGAGCAATGATTGAACATTACTTATGAGACTAAAGTCAGCTTTACATATTCCTAAGTGAGAAATGAAAAAGAACTGAAAATGTAAACACTCTATGAAGCATAATCGAGTTATTTAATCAAACACACACAAATATAAACACACACATACATACATACACACATAGCAGTTTTAATGGTGATTTTTGGCTTCTCCACACATTTAATTTGCCTACTGTATCAATTCACCTCTTACTTTGGTCCATTTGTATGGCTATGAAGTAATACCTGAGGCTGGGTAATTTATAAAGAAAAGATATTTATTTGCCTTATGGCTCTGCAGGCTGTACAAAAAGCATGACATCAGCATCTGCTTCTGGTGAGGGTCTTAGGAATCTTCCGCTGATGGCTAAAGATTGTTGTCACTCAGGTAATAAGTGTAGTCCCCAATATGTGGGTTTTCAGTCCTCATCCTCCATTCACCCTCAACCCCCAAGTAGGCCCCAGGGTCTTTCATTCCATTCTTTGTGTCCATATATACTCAATGTTTAGCTTCTGCTTATAAGTGAGAGGATGTGTTGTTTTCTGTTAGTGTGTTAGTTTACTGAGAATGGCCTCCAGCTCCATTCATGTTGCTGTAAAAGGTATTATCTCATTCTTACTTATGGCTGCATAGTATTCCATGGCATATATGGACCACATTTTCTTTATTCAGTCTACCATTGATAAACATTTAGGTTGATTCCATATTTTTGTTATAGTGAAAAGTGCTATGATGAACATATGTGTGCATGTGCCTTTAGAGTTAGAAAAGTTAATATTCCTTTGTATATACATGAAATATTGGGATTGCTGGGTCAAATGGTAATTCTGTTTTAAGTAATTTGAGAAATTACCAAACTGCTTTCCACAATGGCTGACCTAATTCACATTCCCATGAGCCATACATAAGTATTCCAGTTTTTCCACAAACTCGCCAGCATCTGTTTTTTTTTTTTTTTTTTTTTTTAACTTTATTTTAACAATAGCCATTCTGACTGGTGTGTGATAATATCTCATTGTGGTTTTGATTTGCATTTCTCTAATGATTAATGATGAGTAGCATTTTTATATGCTTTTTGGCCATGTGTATGCTTTCTTTGCAATGTCTTCATGTTCTTTGCCTGCTTTTTGATGGGGTCATTTGTTTTTGGCTTGTTGATTGGCTTAAGTTTCTTATAGATTCTAAATATGTGATCTTTGTGGAATGCATAGTTTGCAAATATTTTCTCCTCTTCTGTAGGTTGTCTGTTTAGTCTGTTGATAGTTTATTTGCCTATGCAGAAGCTCTTTAGTTCAATCAGGTCTCATTTGTCAATTCTGGGTTTTGTTTCAATTGATTTTGGCATCTTTGTCATGAAGAGTTTGACAGGTCCTACGCACAGAATTGTATTTCCTAGGTTATCCTTCAGGGTTTGTACAGTTGTTGGTTTTATATTTAAGTCTTTAATCCATCTTGAGTTAATTTTTGTATATGGTGTAAAGAGTTCCAGTTTCAATCTTCTACATGTGGCTATCCAGTTATCCCAGCACCATTTACTGAATAGGCATTCCCTTTCTCATTGCTTGCTTTTGTCAATTTTGTCAAAGATCAGATGGTTGAAGGTGTATGGCATTATTTATGAGCTCTTTATTCTGTTACATTGGTTTATGTGTCTGCTTTTGTACCAGTACCATGCTATTTTGGTTACTGTGGTCTTGTGGTATAATTTGAAGTCAGGCAGTGTGATGCCTCCAGCTTTATTCTTTTTGCTTTGGCTTGCCTTGGGTATTCCAGATTTCTTCAGCTTCATTTGAACTTTAAAATAGGTTTTTCCAGTTCTGTGAAGAATGTCATTGCTAATTTGATATAAATTGCATTGAATCTGTACATTGCTTTGGGCAGTATGGCCATTTTAATGATATTGAATATTTCTATTCACGAGCATGAAATGATTTATTTCTCCATGTTTGTGTTGTCTCTGATTTCTTTCAGCAGTGTTTTGTAATTGTCATTGTAGATATCTTTCAGCTCCTTTGTTAGCTCTATCACTGTCTTTTATTATTTTATGGCTACTGTGACTGCTTCTCAGCTTGCATTTTGTTAGTGTATAGGAATGCTAATGATTTTTTATACATTGATTTTGTATCTTGAAACTGTTGAAGTTGTTTATCAAATCAAGAAGCTTTTGGGCAAATCCTATGGGAATTTCTAGGTAGAAAATCTAGAAAGTTCTAGATAGAATCATGTCATCTGCTAAAAGAGATATTTTGACATCCTTTCTTTTTATCTGGATACCTTTTATTTGTTTCTCTTGCATGACAGATCTAAGACTTTGGGTACTATTTTGAATAGGAGTGGTGAGAGGGGGCATTCTTATCTTGTGCCAGTTTTCATGGGGAATATTTCCTCCTTATGTGTATTCAGTATGATTTTGGTTGTGGGGTTTTCATAGATGGCTCTTATTATTTGGAAGTATGTTACTTAGTGCTAAGTCTGTTGAGGATTTTTAACATGAAATAATGTTTAATTTTATTAAAAGTTTTTTCTGCATCTTCTGAGATGAACATGTGGTTTTTTGTTTCATTTAAATATTTAATCACATTTTTTGATTTGCATATGTTGAACCATCCTTGTGTCCCAGGAATAAAGCCCACTTGGTCATGATGAAGTATCTTTTTAATGCACTGTTGAATTTCGTTTGATAGTATTTTGAGAGAATTTTTCCATTTATGTTCATCAAGGATATTGGCCTATAATTTACCATTTTTGTTGTGTCTCTTACAGATTTTGGTATCAGGATGATGCTTGCCTCATAGAATGAGTTAGGGAAAAGTCCTTCCTTCTCAATTTTCTGAAATAGCTTTAGTGGGAATGGTACCACTTCTTCCTTACATACCTGGTAGAATTCAATTATGAGTCTGTCTAGTCCTGGGCTTTTCCTGTTTAGTAGGTTTTTTATTACTGATTCAATTTAAGAACTCATTATTGATTTATTCAAGGATTCAATCTCTGGTTCAATCTTGGGAGATAATGTGATTTCAGGAATTTATCCATTTCTTCTAGGTTTCCTTTCTTGTGTGCATAGAAGAGTTCATAATAGTCTCAGGGTTTTCTGTATTTCTATGGGGTTAGTGATAACCCCTTTGCCATTTTTTGTTACATTTGTTTGGATCTTCTCTCTCTCATCTATCTATCTATCTATCTATCTATCTATCTATCTATCTATCTATCTATCTATCTATCTATCATCTATCTATCTATCTAAATATCATCTATCTATCATCTATCTAATCAAAAAACCTACTTGTGGATTCACTGGTCTTTTGTATGATTTTTCATGTTTCAATTCCTTCAGCTCTGATTTTGGTTATTTCTTGTATTCTACTAATTTTGAGGTTGGTTTACTCTAGTTTCTGTAGCTCCTCTAGTTGAGATGTTACATTGTTAATTTAAGAAATTTCTAACTTTTTTTGTGTGGGTATTTAGTGCTATAAACTTCCCTGTTAAAACTGTTTTGGATATGTATCAGAGATTATGGTATGTCATATCATTTTTTTCTCATTAGTTTAAAATAACATTTTAATTTTAGCCTTAGTTTCATTATTTACCCAGAAGTTATTCAGAAACCGGTTGTTGAATTTTCATTTAATTGTGTTATTTTGAGCAATTTTCTTAGCCTTTAGTTTTATTTTCATTGAATTGTGATCTGAGAGTGTGGTTGGTATGTTTTTGAGTCTTTTTTTTATTTTGCTTAGGATTTTTTTTTTTTTCTGGCTGATTGTGTGGTTGATTAAAGAGTATGTGCCATGTGCAGATGAGAAAAAGGCATATTCTTTTTTTGGGGGGTGGAAAGTTCTATAGGTGTCTTTTAGGTTGATTTGGTAAAGTGCTAAATTAAGCACCCAAATATCTTTGTTAGTTTTCTACCTTGATGAACTAATACTGTCAATTGTGTGTTAAATTATTCCACTCTTATTGTGTAGTTATTTAAATTCCTTCATAGGTCTACAAGAACTTTCTCAGTGAATCTGTATGCTCCTTTTCTGAGTGCATATATATTTAGCATATTTAGATCATTTTACTAAATTGAACGCTTTACCATTATGCGATGCTCTTCTTTGTCTTTTTTTAAATCTTTGTCGGTGTAAAGTTTGTTTTGTCTGAAATTAGAATAGCAAATTCTACTTTTTTTCTATTTTACATTTGCGTGGTAGATTTTTCCCCATCCCTTTACTTTGAACTTATGAGTGTCATTGTATGTGAGGTGGGTCTCTTGGAGACAGCATAACTTTGGGTTTTGCTTCTTTATCCAACTTCCCATTTTGTGCCTTTTAACTGGAGGCGTTTATGCCAATACCAGGTTAGTATTGATATTTATGAATTTGATCCTGCCAATATGTAATTATCTGGTTACTATGCAGACTTTTGTGTGGTTGGTTTATAGTCTTACTGTTCTATGTATATAAGTATATTTTTGTAGTGGCTGGTGAAGGTCTTTCTTTTCCATATTTAGCACTCCTTTCAGGACCACTTCTAAGGCAGCTCTAGCATCAACAAATTCTCTTACCATTTGCTTGTCTGGACAAGATCTTGTTTCTCCTTCACTTATGAAGCTTAGTTTGGCCAGATATGAAATTTGTGGTTGCAAATTATTTTCTTTAAGAATGCCAAATATAGGCCACCAATCTCCTCTGGCTTGTAGAATATCTACTGACAGGTCAGCTGTTAACCTGAAGGGCTTCCCTTTATAGATGACCTGCCCCTGCTCTCTAGTTGCCTTTAAAATTTTTTCTTTCATTTCAACTTTGGAGAATCTGATGGCTGTCAGTCTTAGGGATGGCCTTCTTGTGTAGTGCACCACAGGACTTACCTGCATTTCTTGAATTTGAACATTGGCCTCTCTAGCAAGTTTGGGGATATGCTCACGAATGATATCCTGAACTATGTTTTCCAAGTTGCTTAGTTTCTCTCCCTCTCAAGTATGCCAATGGGTCTCTTTATATAATCCTATATTTCTCAGAGGTTTTGTTTATTCATTTTTGTCTTTGTTTTATCTCTGTTTGAGTTATTTCAAACAGTCAGTCTTCAAGCTCTGAGATTCTGTCCTCATCTTAGTCACTTCTGTGGTTCATACTTGTGATTAAATTCTGAAATTTTTCTGATGTATTTTTTAGCTATATCAGTTGAGTTAGGTTCTTTCTCATAATGACCATTTAGTCCATCAGCTTATTATTTTATTGTAATCCTTAAATTCCTGGGATTGGATTTCAACTTTACCCCTGTGTGTCAACAATCTTTGTTCTTATCCATATTCTGAATTCTATTTGTGTCATTTCAGTCATCTTACCTTGGTTAAGAACCTTTGCTGGGGAACTAGTGCATTCCTTTGGAGGTATGAAGACACTCTGGCTTTTTGAGTTGCCAGCCTTCTTCTACTGGTTCTTTCTCATCTTTGTAGGCTGATGTTCCTTCAGTCTTTGAAGTAGCTGTGTTTTGGATGTGTTTTGTTTTTCTTTTATCCTTTTTGAGGTCCTTGGGGTTTTATTGTGGTATAAGGTAATTCCAGTTGACTGGTTTCATTTCTGGAAGATTTTTGTTGGACAAGGATCACTTCAAGACTCCCGGGCTGGATGCTGTGACTCTAGAGGTCTGGTATTGGGCTCGGGCTTGTTCTCTAGTCCCTTGTGGTTAGGAACATGCTGCTCTGGAGGGTCCAAGATGTGCATGAACAGCTGGTTGTTACACTCTGATGGATGGTTGCAGCCAAAGCACTTCATAGGGAGGGGCAGAAAGATCTGTCCTCATTTGCACATGCCAGCAACAGAAGTGCAGTGGGATGCACCTCATTGGCTGCAGTGGGGTGCTGGTGGTTGCAGGGATGCTGGCCTACATGCAGGAGTTTGCAGTGGAAGCAATAGAAACACAGCATGGGAGGTAGGTACCTCCCCGGTGCCCAAGTGCACATTAATGGTGGAGGCAGTGTTAGAGCAGAGGCATGCAAAGGACTGTGTGCACTCTTTGTGCATGCATTTACGCTAGCAACAGTGGCTTCTCAGGCCAGGGATGGGTCCACTTGTCTCACTGCATAGTTTTGCCTTGGCAGGAGTTTTGGCACAGGAGCAAGGCACTGGCAGGTGTCTGGTGGTCTCCATGCACACAAACACTCCTACTGCAATGGTGGCAAGGCAGAAGGTGTGGTGGGCACTCACAATGGCAACAGTGACACAGCAGGGTGCATGTGTACCCACATGTTGTTAGGGAAGGGAAGACAAAGTCTTGTGATATGCACACATGCTGTAAGGTCATCTTGGTGTTGGCTGTGGGAAATTGTATGCAGGCCAAGCAGAATGGGAGAGGGCATGAATGGGCAGGTGCATGCTTGCGGAAGCTGCTCTGATGGAGCTCTTTGCTGGTTAGGCATGATCCACCAATGTAGGGGCTATGATGTGGGCCCCCATGAGACAGCTGGCCTCGGCAGCCGAGGCTGACCTGCAAGCATGCATGGCCAGGCTGTGGCCCTGGGAGAGGTCAGTAGACAGAGGAGTGCTCAGGTTGGACTGGCCCCTTCTCATGAACAAGACCACCCTGCACTCTTCAGGTTCAATAGTTTCCCTAGGGCTAAAGTCTCCTAGGGAAACAAGATGAGCCTTGAAGAATACACATCGCTAGCCATGCTGCACTACAGACATTCCTTCACCACACCCACTGTACTCCACACTGGCTGGAGTTCTGCCTCTATCACTTCTCTAAGTGGCTTCCTCTGCCATCTCAAATGTCTATAGGTGTCTTAGGGTCTCCTGCTGCAAGGATTCCAGAGGCCTGTGGCAAGAGCAGATTGAACCTTGCATGCTCTACTCGCCCCTTCCCTAGGAGTTGCTGGTGACCAGGAGCAAGTCCTGGTGCATGGTAGCTTCATGCAGGGTTCCCAGCTTTCTCTCTCTTTAGCCCAGCATCTGTGCCTTTTCTCCATCTACTCTCAATGCCTTCTCTCTGACAATCTGCTAGAAGAGTGCCCATCTTCCCAATGTCCCAGTTCCTCAGTGGCAGATGTTCCTTCTGGTTGTGTCTATTTGGCTGTCTTTCCTCTCTCTCTCTGTAATAGTTTTTAATTTCCAAGCTACAATTCAGGTTCACAAAACACCTGATGGCAGATACTTACATTTGACTAACTCAGAGTAAATTTAGACATTTCAAAATTTTTGAAGTCAACTGAATGCCTTTCTCTCAGAGTTATATCTGCCATAGTTTATCAAATTTAAAACACAAACAATTGTAAAATACACATTATTTTATCTAATTAAAAAGAATACTGAGAAACCATAACAAAATGCTATCTTATGTCTAAGAAAAAATTTATACTAATTTGAAAAGATGTTTAGACTTATTAGAGATAGTTTCTGTTGTATATCATGCTTACAGGTACATAAAAAGGGAGATTCAAGCACAATATTTTGGTTATAGTAATTCTGAAACTACTTCATATCACATGGTACCACTCTTCTCATTAACATTTATCTTGGAGTCATCAAATCTATGTTTTTTAATATAATATTTTTGCTATCAAGTGTTTGGTTAATGCAACATTTCTTAGAATAATTTATAAACTAACCACATTAATTAATATTGGGCTGTTATGCTAGCTTTGAAATTATGTACAGTTAGATTGCCTTGATTCTCACTTTAGAAATGTTAAATACGTGTGATGTACCAACTCTTCCACTCTCTTCCTACAATCATTTGTCTCATAGGGGTTAAACTAAACACTCCACTATGGGCTCCCAGCCTCTGACATCTACTCTGCACGTGTTGGTGATGCTAATCCTTCTGATGTGATCACAAGTTCAGGCAATGACTACTGTATTATAGTTGCCACTTGAAAAACAACAATTGTAAAATGCCTTTCATGATAAGATACATCCAAATTTTAGATATGTAAAAATGTGAAAAAAGTGCATCTTAGAATCCATAAAAAATTTTAAGAATTCTAGCAAAATATTAAGACATCAATAGTGACATTTAGTAGACTGGAAGAAATATATACATACAGTTGACTATTTGTTAGGGCAAAATTTCCTGGAACCCCATATTTTTCTCACATCTCTGGTAAAATACTTGAATATATCTGCAAATATATTCTTTTTATTTCTCCTTTTTAAAGTTAGTAAGTATCCTAAGTAGCATTTTCTTTATAAAGACACATTTTTCTTTTTAAAGTAATTTCCACACTTCTGCTGTATAACACATGAAATAGTAGATATTCATTTTGTAGATTCAGGACAATATTTTTTCTCAAGCCATCTCATCCTAAACAAAGCCACAACATATTTCCATTTTGTTTATTTTTTGTTCTGCTGTGCACCAGGATACACTACATGACTCGACAACTCTCATAGGCTTTACTTAAAAATAAGACCCAATTTTATTCCACCATAGAATTTCACAGTCTAGTTGGTAACTTCTATTGCTCCTCTACCATCCCATCATCTGAAGAGTGGAAAAGCATAGCATCTTTTGTCAAGGATACTTACTAACTAAAAAAAGAATGAATTTCCTTTCCACTTCTTTTCTCAATTGAGAGAAATATTTTCTGAAGCAACAAAACTCACTTATATTATTGTAATTTCTTCAAAATCTGATGTTTAACCCATTTTTTACATCAATTCCTCCAAGGACTTGTCTTATCATACTCAAAATCAAGATTTTAATATTCTAAATTTCTTTTCTCTACATATTATTCATGTCCAAAATGTCACTTATTTTTCTTTACATTCATAAGGTAAAAACATATATTCAATGAAAAACTCAGCAATCTCATGCGGTTTAACTTAATATTATGCTTTTTTATATTTTTTTAAATTATACTTTTTTAAGTTCTGGGGTACATGTGCAGAAGATGCAGGTTTGTTACATAGGTATACATGTACCATGGTGGTTTGCTGAACCCATCAACCCATCACCTACATTAGGTATTTCTCCTAATGCTACCCCTCCCCCAGTCCCCTCACCCCCTGACAAGCCCTGGTGTGTGATGTTTCCCTCCCTGTGTCCATGTGTTCTCGTTGTTCAACTCCCACTTATGAGTGAGAACATGCAGTGTTTGATTTTCTGTTCCTGTGTTAGTTTGCTGAGAATTATGGTTTCCAGCTTCACCCATGACCCTGCAAAGGACATGAACTCATCCTTTTTTATGGATGCATAGTATTCCATGGTGTATATGTGCTACATTTTCTTTATCCAGTCTATCATTGATGGGCATTTGGGTTGGTGCCAAGTGTTTGCTATTGTGAATAGTGCTGCAATAAACATATGTGTGCATGTGTCTTTATAGTAGAATTATTTATAATTCTTTGGGTATATACCCAGTAATGGGATTGCTTGGTCAAATGGTATTTCTAGTTCTAGATCCTTGAGGAATTACCACACTGTCTTCCACAATGGTTGAACTAATTTACACTCCCACAAACAATGTAAAAGTGCTCCTATTTCTCCACATCCTCTCCAGTATGTGTTGTTTCCTGACTTTTTAACGATCTCTATTCTAAGTGGTGTGAGATGATATCTCATTGTTGTTTTGATTTGCATTTCTCTAATGACCAGCAATAATGAGCATTTTCTCATATGTTTGTTGGCTGCATAAAAGTCTTCTTTTGAGAAGTGTCTGTTCAAATCCTTCACTCACATCTTGATGGAGTCATTTGTTTTTTCTTGTAAATTTATTTAAGTACCTTGTAGATTCTGGGTATTAGTCCTTTGTCAACTGGATAGATTGCAAAAATTTTCTCCTATTCTGTAGGTTGCCTGTTCCCTCTGATGACAGTTTCTTTTGCTGTGCAGAAGCTCTTTAGTTTAATTAGATCTCATTTGTCAATTTTGGCTTTGGTCCCATTGCTTTTGGTGTTTTAGTCATGAAGTCTTTGCACATGCCTATGTGCTGTAGGGTATTGCCTAGTTTTTCTTTTAGGGTTTTTATGGTTTTAGGTCTTACATGTAAGTCTTTAATCCATCTTGAGTTAATTTTTGTATAAAGTGTAAGGAAGGGTTTCAGTTTCAGCTTTCTGCATATGGCTAGCCAGTTTTCCCAACACCATTTATTAAATAGGGAATCCTTTCCCCATTGCATGTTTTTGTCAGGTTTGTGTGGTGTCATTTCTGAGGCCTCTGTTCCATTCCATTGGTCTATATATCTTTTTGGTGCCAATACCATGCTGTTTTGGTTACTGTAGCCTTGTAGTATAGTTTGAAGTCAGGTAGCATGATGCTTACAACTTTGTTCTTTTTGCTTAGGATTGTCTTGGAAAGGAAGACTCTTTTTTTGGTTCCATGTGAAATTTAAAGTAGTTTTTTTCCAATTCTGTGAAGAAAGTTAATGGTAGCATGATGGGGATAGCATTGAATCTATAAATTACCTTGGGCAGTATGGTCATTTTCATGATATTGATTCTTCCCTTTCATGAACCTGGAATGTTTTTCCATTTGTTTGTGTCCTCTCTTATTTCCTTGAGCAGTGGTTTATAGTTCTCCTTGAAGAGGTCCTTCAAATCCCTTGTAAGTTGCATTCCTAGGTATTTTATTCTCTTTGTAGCAATTGTGAATTGGAGTTCACTCATGATTTGACTCTCTGTTTGTCTGTTGTTGGTGTATAGGAATGCTTGTGATTTTTGAACACTGATTTTGTATCCTGAGACTTTGCTGAAGTTGCTTATCAGCTTAAAGAGATTTTGGGCTGAGACAATGGGGTTTTCTAAATACACAATCGTGTCATCTGCAAACAGAGACAATTTGACTTCCTCTTTTCCTGTTTGAATATTTTTTATTTATTTCTCTTGCCTGATTGCCCTGGTCAGAACTTCCAAATCTATGTCGAATAGGAGTGGCAAGAGAGGACATCCTTGTCTTGTGCCAGTTTTCAAAGGGAATGCTTCTAGATTTTGCCCACTCAGTATGATATTGGGTGTGGATTTGTCATAAATAACTCTTATTATTTCGAGATACGTTCCATCAATACTTAGTTTATTCATAGTTTTTAGCATGAAGTGCTGTTGAATTTTGTTGAAGGTCTTCTGTGCATGTATTGAGATAATCATGTGTTTTTTATCATTGCCCACCAATATTGTGCTTTAATCATTAGTACCACAATTAAGATAATTATCCTATCTTTAACCTGGATTTTCTGGAAAGTCAGTCTTGTTATATTCATAGTGGGAAGTTAAGATCCAGAATAAACATGGAAGAGGGCTTCTTAGAGGAAATGAGGGATTGGTAGCATCCATTAAACCACAGAATGTAGGTGTGGATTGCCTTGTCTGTCTTTTTTTATCTTTCCTGTGTCTGTTTATGCTTATGTATTGAAATACATGAGTTTCATCTCTGAAAACTGCATCTCAATTGGTACGGGTTACCACTTCTGCTTTAATCAGACACCATGTGCTTTTTCCATTCAGCATTAAATTTTCAAGCAAAATTTACTTGAAAAATTTCTTCTAAAACATTTACTTAAAAATAAGGAAAGAAAAATAAACTGATGTGGTGATAAAGGCTGTACAGATTATGTGGTCATATATGCCCAAAGTGATTATTTGCTTAAAATCATAAGGTTTGTCGATTAGCCAGTAGGAAAATTGATACTGAAATTCACCTCTCATAATTCTTAGTTAACAGTTTATTCCAAAATCCAGGAGTAAGAAACAGTCCCTCCATTAAAGGAGGATTGTTGTCTGATTGGAGACATTGAAAATACACACACACACAAACAAATACACACACACACACCCTTAAATATGGTATGAATCATGTTCAAAATTTATTGACTATTTAAGTTTTATCTCATGTAATATTTCTAAAATCGCCAACCCACCAACCCATGATGATTTTCTTAGTCATCTATTTCTGAAACAGTGCCGTGAAACAAAGCATCCCCAAATTTAGTGGCTTGCTACAACAAATATTTGTTCTTATAATTATGTTTCTCTTGTTTGACTGATCCAAGCTAAGCTCAACTGGGTAACTCTTCTTCAGTCTAGGCAGAATGCTTAATGCTATAGAATCATTAGGGTTGGAATCAGGTTGTAGATTGAATTCAGGTCTGCAGTAAATGTTTCCTAGCATTCTTAAACCAACACCTACCTATGGCATATTCTTGTCACAGTGAAGGAAAAGAATACAAGAAGCCAAGTCAAACTATGCTAGCATATTTAAGGATTTTGCTCAGAGCCCATATGCTAACATTTTATTGACCAAAACAAGTTGCTTAGTATTGCCCAATATAAATGAGTGGGGGAAGTATTGTTCCCCCACAATGAGAGAACACTATAAAGTTATATGTCAAACAGCATAAATGTATAATCCCATTATGAAGAAGGGAAGACTTAGAGTCAATAATCCATATTCCTATGGATCTTTCTTTTCTTTAGACATCCCAAAGTATTTCTATGCTTTAGTTATATATTACTAAATATTCTCACTCATCTTTTTAAAAAAAAAAATGGTAGGTACTCAAAATTATAATGCAGCAAATATGTGGTAGAAATGAGAATAAACCAAAGCTTCTCGGATTCCAAAGTTGGTAATGATAACTGTTGTGGTATAGTGTTGCTTTTACCAGCAAATCATTAGTTCATTGAATATTTTAATTTCTCTATTAACTAGCATAATATCTTGCTAAGAGAACTAACTCAACAAATACTTGTTGAAAGCTTTGAATTCTATTGAGTAACAAACATTTTTATTTGAGCTATCAAAAGGAACTAGATACTGGAATACAGGCTCTATATGTTGGTTGAATCTAATCAGTACACAGATACTATACCAATTATTTTAGAGAGAAAACATAATATAAAATATGTTAACCAGGTATTACAAAACTGTGAAGGTAAAGGAAGGACTATGAAGTATCACAGGAGTAGTAGCTTCAGGCAGCAACTCCTAGCCCCTAGATCTCAGAGAACACAATGAAGAGCTTTACATTATTAAAAGCTAGAAGGTTGGAGGAGTGCCTTCAAAAAGTTAGGATCAGACAGACTCAACGAGTGCCGGTACCTCTGAAATACCTCAGTTAGCCTGGTCATAGATAAGTGAAAACAGCAACTTGGAACCAATTGATGTTATAACCAATGTCACTGTCAGGGTGAAAACATTGCTGTGATATTGAGGCAAAATAATGTGAACCATTTTTCTCCTTCAGTAATTTAGTCTCCCTTCTGTCCCCACACCCCTCTACTGCAACCCTATTGCTCTCTCTCTCACTTCCTATTGACAGTCACTATAAAAAAAATCACCTGGCAATAAAGAAATGTGGTTTGTCAAATCCCAGTTACAACATCAGAATACAAATATAGAAAGGTGGGTATAAAACTAAGAGAGAATGATTTAATTATTATTTGATATCCCCTAAAAATACACCATATTTATTTCAACTATAATGTAAAATTTATTAGACTTTTCTTTTTTAAAGGTGTTCCCAACGAGGGATAAAAATGCAAAGTAATTACTTTGTTTGAGAAAGTGCTTGTTCCTTAGATTGAAGGAGTAGCTTCTTACTTAAATTAAATTTCAAAGTTTAGTTCAAACAAATTTTTATACTCTCCAAATTTTAGTTTTCCTTTTTTAGTACCTTACAGGCAAAGGCTTTCTGCTGAAATCATTTTCATATCTAAATAAGTATAAAAAATTAAGAAATCTTTTTATTTGAGGGTACTATAAATGCTAAAGACTGAAATATGTAATACTGTACTGTGATTATAATAAGCGGAAACTCATAACAAACAGAAATATATAGCTTTTTAAAATAAAAATCTTGTCTTCTCGTTTTTGCAATCACCTTGGGCAAATCTTTATAAGGAAATCCTTCTCTGTTCAGCTATGTGGACTGTAAAATTATTCTTCTCAAACAAATGAAATGAAAGTGTTCTCTTTATTGTAAATAAAACTTTTTAATAGTTGAAGCAAAAAGAAGTATGTTTTTTTTTTTTTTTTTTAGTTTCTAGTCATTGGTATGACAAACAGTTTCCAAAAGCTGAAGATGAGACAGGTGTGTTTCATCATTATTTTAGAGCTCTTCTCTGATTATTTATGACTATATTTCGGTAACCATAAAACATATGCTAATCAGTGAATTTAATAAAACATCAACTAAATCTCTGGAAAAAGCAGTAAATAGCTAAATTACATTAAACAGCAATACAATTCAAGAGATTTAGCTATTTAAAACTGTCATATTCCCAGGGAGGAGAAGTAAGACAGAATGTGGCTAAGCTGTAATTTCCTGACAGGCTTTAGAGATCATTGAAATACCTTATTTTGTCATTTTGTAAAAAGATATTTCACTCTTCGAGTAAGTTCAGCATGCAAATGATGTTTGGAAAGTTTATAAGAGATAAATGAAGTAGCATATCTGAATCCTATATGTATGTGTATGTGTGTGTGTGTCTGTGAGTGTGTGTGTTGTGTGTGTGTGTGTATACTCCTTCCCCTCCAATGAGAGTGGATGTAGTTTTCCAAAAGAGTACAAATAACAAAAATAACTGAGAGCAAGTTGCTAAAGTTTTTGTGAAACAACTCTTCTGAGGAATGTAAATGCAAGGAACTTTTATGCCCTGAAGGCTAAAACGTCATATAGACCAAACTTACTGGGAAATCTAAAAAAACCTGTCTGAATTAGGTTTCCTGTTTGGAGGGAGTATCTCTTTCCAGATCAGTCATTTATAATCAGTGACTCAGTGGTCCCCAATTAAGCTTAGCTATATTTCCACCAATCTCTTGTAGTTTTGTCAAAACTAGTCACAGAAATTACCAAGAGTAATTATGGCACATATATTTCAGATGATTACAAATTGAGTAGTGAATAAGCATTAATATATGTACCACTCGTCTGACGTTTGTATACCACATTTTCTTCTCTAAAATTGACTAACTTCTATCTCTTTCATAGTATCTCTGAGTACTTTCACTTATTCTTCACTTCTTTGACATCACAACTACACCTTTCTTAATTCTGACATTAAATTCGTAATACTTATATTAAACACAAATTTGTGGCAATAGGCATAATGCTTTTCTAGTGTTTTTCAATCTATAATAAACACATAAATCACCTGGAGATCTTGAAAACATACAGATTCTAATTCAGGGGTTTGGGCATTAAACCTGGGATTTTGTATTTCTAACAAACTTCCACGTTATGTTAATACTGCTGGCTGGAGAACCACACTTTGGGTAGCAAGGCCTTAGAGAATCTGGTTCCAGATTCTGCCTTTTTCTTTTTAAATTTCTTCTAGGTCCTAGCATACATTTTTTTTTTTTTAAGTTTAATTTTGTGCTTGCTTGTACACATTCTCTCTGTCTCATATACAACAACATTTACACAAACAAAAATGTGGTAACTAAAATATTTTTTATTCCTGTGTAATCAAATTTTTCCCAGACCTCAGCAACCTATGTATATTATTAAGCACTATTGTAAGAGCAGTAAACAAAATTTTATTGTTTTTTTACCTCACGCATTCAAACAGGATATTATTAATAGTAATCTCAGAGTTGCCGCACAAATGTTTATGGAGTCTGCAGCATTATCTAATATGCAAATGAGAATGTCTATTTCCATGGAGTATTGTTCCTGCTCAACTCATTCTTAATGACTACGTATCTGCTGGTCATCATTATCTCCTGCTGCTTCTGAAGTAACAAGAGTCCACGAGATGGAAATCCTCCAGTGTTTCATGTTGCAATAGGGAAAAATAGTTTTTATTCTCCTTTCATATTAGAAGTATTAGAGTGGTATCAAAGCATTTTTGCTTGTATCACAGTATTTCATAGAACAATTAGTGGTAGATGACTATCAGTTTTGGCTTAGAGTCTCCTTACTCTCTAGATGATTCATCCTTTAATCCAATGGATAACTGGGTAGATAAATTAGGCTAAACTGTAAATAATATTATGTTTGTATAATGCTCCCTCACCAATTCTCACAATAAAGGCTTGATATTTGATCTGAAAAGTCGTATCTAGCTACTTTTCTGTCAATATATATCTTGGGATACTTTTTAGCACCTCTACTCAAGTAGACTTCCAGAAAACTCTATCCACCATTTTTTTCTAACAGTTCCCCAGACAAATCCACACACCAGTGAACCTCAGCCCATGAACAGTCTGGCAATTCAAGTTGAAAGTAAAATCACCACACACCTGTTCTTTAGATACCAAGTTATTCCCTTTTAAATAATAGAAGTGATACATCCTTCAAAACACGTGTGATTAATTCTCATCTTAATCTTTTTTCCTTAAGCATGCTTACTAACCCACTCTTTCTAATTCACTTTTATGAGCAATCAATTAGTTTTTAAATATAGATCATTTTATCTCTTTATCTGTTCTTCCTTAATAAATTTTAATATTATTGAGAACAAAGGCCGCACATAGACATCCATGTGTGTACAATTGTTATTTGCTGAAAGGGTTTGAAAAATCATTGTTGACTGAACAGTAATGAAAATATGTGACCATAAGTAGATGCTACAGTTTTATCAGGCTAGGAGTTTTTTTATAGAGTTCCAAAATGCCCAAGCCTGATAACAGGCATAAATATGAAGAGCTATGTTATTATAAAATATACTATATATAAAATATAATAAATATTTATATTATAAAAATAATTTAATGTTTATGCTTTGCTTACAATGGTAGCTATAAGAAAGCTATATATAAAAGATATGGATGTCTTATAAATGGCTGAGAAAAAAAATGGTGAACATGTGAATGTTAGAAGTTTATTATATTTAACATGTGTAATAGTTGAGATCTCTGTAATAATATACTTGGAGCAAAAGTGTCATTCCATTTAGCAGTTTTTAAGGATAACTTTTCCTTTCCTTGCAAAACTATCTGTAAAGAAGATAAAAATAAAGGCATTTATTTTTCCTATCCCATTACCACCTGTTGTTTCCATGCAGATTATATTTACAGACGCATGGTTCATCATTCTTTATTGTGTAAAAATACCCCCACTGTATGTCAATTGAAAGAGACTGAATTATTTGTTGGCTTGAAGAAAAATATGTTATGCATCATGGTGCTGTTTGAAAATTACAGGTGTAAAAACAACAGGGAAAAATTTTGTTATCTGAACCCATGTGAGATATCATTTTGTTGAATGTATTACTTTTTTGTAAATTTAGAACCTATTTTTGGTTTTTATCATATTTGTTTTGTGCAGCTGTAACTGAATACCTGAGAGTAGGTAATTCATAATGAACAAAAATTTATTTCTCACCATTCCAGATGCTGGGAAGTCAATGATCTAGGTCCTGATAGCTGGCAAGAGCCTTTCTGATGTGTCAGACATAACATGGATAAAGTTATCACATTGCAAAAGGGCAGAGAGGGCAAGATAGACTGAAAGGGGCTGAACTTGTCCTTTCACAGTGAACCCACTCCTGAAATAATGGCATTAAACTATTCATGAAAGTGTAGCCATTATGGGTCATTCACCTCCTTAAAGGCTCTAATTCTTAATACTGTTACAAGGGCACTTAAATTTCAACATGAGTTTTGGAAGGACAAACATTCAAACCATAGCAGTGTGCCCCTTGTCTCACAAAACTCATGTCCTTCTCACATCCAAAATACACTTATTCCATCTCAATAGTCTGAAGAGTCTTAACTTGTTCTAGCACCAACTTAGAAGTCCAAAGTCTCCTCTAAACATCACGCAAGTGAGACTCAGGCATAATTCATGCTGAGGCAAATTGCCATCCTGTCCTGCAGTGAGCCTGTGAAATCAAGCAAATTATGTATTTCCAAACTAAAATGTTAGAACAAGCATGAACTAGACGTACCATTTAAATATACGATGTTTTTCCTGATAAGAAGCATTGAGACATTGTTTCTGACATTATAAAGATAAAAAAGTTTTTTAACATATTTACTTTTATATCATACATTATCTTCACTTTCAAACCTCACAGTTACAGTTCTTGGTACATCATACCAATTTTGATCAAGTGGAAATTATTTCAGCATCACAAATCCATTCACGGGATGGCATTCTAGATACATAGGAAAAATAGGAAATTGATTGTACTCATAAAACATAGTTTTTAAAATATATGTTTAGAATTTCAAATTAGAATTCTGGTCTTAGTTTAGCTATCTATTACTTTCTTTGTGGCAATTTCATATTCAAAGTAAAGATGTAGCAATTCCAGTAGACCTATGATATTTGTGTATATGCCAGGAGACCCTTGTGAATCTACCAGTTGATAAATATTTTTGTAGCATATAAGTTATCCTATAAAATACAATAATTATTTTTTTAAATGAATAATCTTTTTAGATAATTTTAATTATTTTATGATAAACAGAAAAAAGTCTGATTGAATCTGAGTTCTTCATTCTAGACATATTCTCATACTACATATAATTTTATTCTAGTCTTATTCTCTCCATGATACTAACTTCCACTGTTAAAAATGCCACTTTTGTTACACTGTATTAGTTTCTCTATTGTAATTATAAGTACTAGTAGTTCACATTAATTTCAGGAGAATTTTTCCTCAAGCAATGATGTTTTCATCATATCAATAAAAATAATGTAAATTTTGAACAAAATAAACTAAATATAATTGAAATGTAGATGTTGGATAAGCATTTACATTTACTCATTGCTAAGATGCTCATTTCAATACACTTACCTGATAAGACTTAGAATAAAGTCTGTGATTTGAAAAACATTTTAAAAAACAATATATAAAATTGACATTTTTCATACCGTACCTTCCTTCCATGGAAAATCATTCCATAGGGTTATACTAGACTGTACTTTGTCAACTTGGCAAAGCTAGGAACTGTGTATCTCAGATTCACATTGCAAAAATATATCAGATTAGAGTTAGCCAAAAACAGATCTTTTGTGAGATTTGAAAAGCAGGAATGAAGAAGAAACCAATACTTTTGAAAATACTGGAAAAATGACAGTGATAAATGGAAACTTATGTCTAGTGGTCTCCATTTTCCAGTGTATTTTCTCAAATTTTGTATCATCCTTTCGTGAATGGTGCCACCAAGCACTTGACTACCATTCCCTTAGAGGCAATATGTTCAAGAGATCTCTCCACAGAGCTCCTTCTTCCTGGGTTCAGTTCAGTAGCCAGGCACATATAATCTCTGGGCTTTTCTTGCAATCTGTGATCTGCCTACTCAGACCACTACTTATTATGTGATGTGATTATTATGGTTATGTGATTATTATGGTTATATTACGGTTATTATTATGGATAGTAATTTTATCCCCCTTCTATATTTTCATTTTTGCAGAAATTTTAATGCAAGTGGTTATTTCTAATATCATGTTTCCACAATGATTTCCGTGTCTTTTCAATCATGGTTAATCTCTGATACGCACAGATTCTTTACAGATCTGCTGTGGGTGGAGGAAAGAAGTGGCTAGTCTTAACAAAGTAAACAAAATGCTAGATTAAAAACAATTGCTAGCTGTTTAATGTTTGAAATTTTAATTTCAATAAGTTTTCATTTACTCATCAGTAAAATGTCAGTAACAATAGTGTATGTAACTAATTGAGTTACTGGGGAAATCAAGTATCATATTACATGGCAGGTGTTTAGTATTTTAATACATGCAAACTAGCTTGGTTATGTAAAGTTAAATAGGTTTATTTACTGTAGGACATATCGGGGGCTTGAATATGCTGAAGCATATCCTTAGGAGAAGAAAAAAAAAGGAGTGGAAGAAAGAAAGGAAAGAAAGAAAGAAAGAAGAAAGGAAGAAAGGAAGGAAGGAAGGGAGGAAGGAAGGAAGGAAGGAAGGAAGGAAGGAAGGAAGGAAAGAAGGAAGGAAGGAAGGAAGGGAAAGAAAGAAAGAAGAAGAAGAAAAAGAAAGAAAGAAAGAAAGAGAAAGAAAGAAGAAAGAAGGAAGGAAGGAGAAAGAAAGAATAAAGAAAGAGAGAAAGAGAAAGAAAAAGAAAGGAAAGAAGGAAGGAGGAAGGAAGAAAGAAAGAAAGAAAGAAAAAGAAAGAGAAAGAAAAGAAAGAAAGACTTTTTGTTACATAATAATAGCTACAAGAAGAATTTGTACAAAATAATGGCATAGTAATGGTAGTGGGAAAGATTGAACTAGACACAATTACTAAGGGAGTTTATTATAAGTAATTATAAAGGAAAAACAAAGCAAATTAAAATTCAAACAGCTTTTAATTATTATCATGTGAAGACAATTCTGAACGATATCTACAATAAACAATACTTCCAGAGAAACACATTTGTTGGTCAAAATGCTAAACAATTGCTGCTGCTTATGTTGCATTTTAAGTACATATCTATATATCTTCATCTACCTATATACGTATCTCTCTGTAAAATCAGCCTGTTTGTATCACTTATACTTTCATAAACATTGTATTCTACGTGGAAGTTAACTCAGAGATCTAGTTATATAGGTGGTCCTAGCATGTGTAAACTCTAATAGACTTGTTTCTATGTAGTAAAAGAAAAACTTCAGCCAGATTAAATTTAAAAGAGTTTAATTGAGAAATAAATGATTCGCTAATCGGGCAGCCTCCAGAATCATAGCAGATTCACAGAGACTCCAGGGGTGCCTCGTGGTCAGAACAAACTTATAGACAAAAAGGTAAAGTGATGTACAGGACTCGGAAGTGAGGTACAGAAACAGTGAGATTGGTTACAACTCAGCATTTGCCTTATTTGAATGCAGTTTGAACATTCAACAGTTTATGAGTGATTGAAGTATGGCTACTGGGATTGGCCAACACTCAGCTATTGTTACAGGTACATACTACTAAGTTAGGTTTTCAATTTTGTCTGACTATTAAGCTAGGTTATAGTTCATCCACAAGAATTCAAATATAGAAGTACAGAGTTCTTTTCAGGCCATATTTAGTTTGCTTTAACATATGTGATGTCATATATTCCTGTAATTAATCAGTAGATTTTAAATTACAATGTTCAATTTTGTCATTCTATGGAACCACTTGGAGTTTACATTTTTCTTTAAAATTTAAAGAGTGAAAATTTCACTACCAGTATCTATTTGTATTTCAAAAACTACATGGATATAATAAAAGAGTAATAATGTATTACTTTGGTTATTTTGGGGGCCATATTCTTTCTTTATTTTATTTTTGACTGGTAATTCGTCTCATGATTAATTAAAATAATTTTATTAAATAGAAGTGGGAGCTGATAAAACAAGACCTACTCCAGATATCAAATATTCTAGATAGGTACGCCACTGCACACATTAGCGGTTTAGGAAATGATTAATTACTATATAAAATGCATTATGACCTATTAAAAATGTATAAAGACAGAAAACAGAAAACTTGAGTTCTACTGAGGAATACATTCGCATAATTATTTTATATTAAACATACCAAGTGTCATTACTGGTGTTAAAATATGAATATCTAGAAATAAACAATAAACCATTCCTATAAAAAAGAAGGCAATTTCATCAAAGCCACAGTAATTCATCTGTAAAGATTGGTCTGTGGCTTAATAAAGACATAAAAACAAAAAGAGAGAAAAGGAGTTTTATCAAATGTAATTTTTTTAAAGTTTCAAAAACATTGAAGACAATGAGAGAAAAGATAAAGGTCAGCATGAGGAAAACATAAAGCATTTAAAAGTTAGGTTTAGAGAGCATAGATGAAAACATATAAGGAGTAGCTTCTGTGCTTGTGATATGTCATTTTATATTAAAGATGTTATATTGTATATTCAAAATGAGATTGGAAAACCCACATTTCAAATCTCATTAATAAATTTAACAGAAAGAAAAATATAACACATAACAATTAACTGGTACATAAATAAATTTTTGAAAAAATTAATTTTCTACTGTGATCTGACAAAGATTTCAAAACAATAATGTTAAAATAAATACACTTGTTCCAATTCTCAGAAATAATGTTTTCAACTTTTCTCCATTCAGTATTATGTTGGCTGTGGGTTTGTCATAGATGGCATTTATTAAATTTAGCTATGTCTCTCGTATGCCAATTTCACTGAGTACATTAGTCATAAAGGGATGCTGACTTCTGTCAAATGCTTTTACTGCATCTATTGAGATGATCATGTGATTTTTGTTTTTAATTCTGTTTATGCAGTGTATCACATTTTTTGAATTGCACGTGTTAAACCCTCCCTGCATCCCTGGTATAAAACTCCCTTGATCATGGTGAATTGTCTTTTTGTTATGTTTTGGGATTTGGTTAGCTATTATTTTGTTAAAGATTTTAGCATCTGTGTTCATCAAGGATATCGGTCTGTAGTTTTCTTTTTTGGTTATTTCCTTTCCTGGTTTTGGTATCTTGGTGATTCTGGTGTCATAGAATGATCTAGGGAGGGTACCTTCTTTCTCTGTCTTGTGGAATACTGCCAGTAGGATTGGTAGCAATTTTACTTTGACTATGTGGTAGACAAAACTCCTCTTGAACATGGTACTGGAAGTCCTAGACAGAGCAATCAGACAAGAGAAAGAAATAAAGGACATCCAAACCAGTAAAGAAGAAGTCAAACTGTCACTGTTTGCTGATGATATGATTGTTTACCTAGAAAATTCTAAAGATTCCTTCAGAAACTCCTAGAACTGATAAAAGAATTCAGCAAAGTTTCCAGATACAAAATTAATGTACACAATCTAGTAGCTCTTCTATATACCAACAGTGACCAGGCTGACAACCAAATCAATTACTCAATCCCTTTTATCATAGCCGCAAAAAAAAAAAAAAAAAAAAAGAAAGAAAGAAAAGAAAGGAATATACCTAACCAAGCAGGTGAGAGACCTCTACAAAGAAAACTACAAAACACTGCTGAAAGAAATCATAGATGACACAAACAAATAGAAACATATCTCATGCTCATTGATGGGTGGAATCAATATTGTGAAAATGGCCATATTGCCAAAAGCAATCTACAAATTCAATGCAATTCCCATCAAAATATCACCATCATTCTTCACAGATTTAGAAATAAAACAATCCTGAAATTCATATGCAACCAAAAAAGAGCCTTCATAGACAAAACAAGACTAAGCAGAAAGAACAAATCTGAACACATTACATTACCCGATTTCAAACTATACTACAATGCCATAGTCACCAAAACAGCATGGTACAGGTATAAAAATGGGCACATAGACTAATGGAAAAGAATAGATAATCCAGAAATAAACTCAAATACTTACAGCGAACCGATCTTTGACAAAGCAAACACAAACATAAAATGGGGAAAAGATGCCCTATTCAACCAATGGTGCTGGGATAATTGAAAAGACACATGTAGGAAAATGAAACTGTATTCTCATCTCTCACTTTATACAAAAATCAACTCAAGATGAATCAAGAACTTAAATCTAAGACTTGATACTATAAAAATTCTAGAAGGTAACGTTGGAAGAACCCTTCTAGACATTGGCTTAGGCAACGATTTCAAGACCAATAACCGAAAAGCAAATGTAATAAAACAACAATACATAGCTTGGACTTAATTAAACTGAAGACCTTTTGCATGGCAAAAGGAACAGTCAGCAGAGTAAACAGACAACCCACAGAGTGGAAGAAAATCTACACAATATATACATGTGACAAAGACCTAATATCCAGACTCTACAATGAACTCAAACAAATTAGCAAGAAAAAAAGAAAAAAAAATCCCATCAAAAAGTGGGCTAAGGATATGAATTGTCAGTTCTCAAAAGATATACAAATGGTAAACAAACATATGATAAAATGCTCAATATCACTAATAATCAGGAAAATGCAAATCAAAACACAATGTGATACCACCTTACTCCTGCAAGAATGGCCATAACCAAAGAATAAAAAAACATTATAGATGTTGGTGTGAAATTAGTGAACAGGGTACCCTTCACACTGCTGGTGGGAATGTAAACTAGTTCAACCACTTTGTAAAACAGTGTGGAGATTCCTTAGAAAACTAAAAGTAGAACTACTATTTGATCCAGCAATTCCACTATTGTGTATCTACCCAAAGGAAAAAGAAGTAATTATATGAAAAAATATACTTGCACCAGCATGTTTATAGCAGCATAATTTGCAATTGCAAAAATGTGGAACCAGCCCAAATGGCTATCAATCACTGAATGGATAAAGAAATTGTGATATATATATATATTTGAATGCTATTCAGCCATAAAGAGGAATGAATTAATGGCATTCACAGCAACCTAGATGAGATTGGAGACTATTATCATAAGTGAAGTAACTCAGGAATGGAAAAACAAACATTTTATGTTCTCACTTATAAGGGGGAGTTAAGCTGTGAGGACGCAAAGGCATAAGAAAGACGCGATGGACTTTGGAGACTTGAGGAAAAGGGTGGGAAGTGGGTGAGGGACAAAAGACTACAAATTGAGTGCAGTGTATACTGATCGGGTGATGGGTGCACTAAAATCTCACAAATCACCACTAAAAAACTTATTCACATAACCAAACATCACTTTATGGTTCATATTTCCAGCAACATTCTGTACACATTTATTGATAAATTTTCTTTTTTTTTTTTCTTTTTTTCTTTTTTGTTGGTTGTTTATTTATTTATTTATTTTGAGATGGAGTCTCACTTTGTTGCCCAGGATGGAGTGCAGTGACACCACCTCAGCTCACTGCAATCTCCACCTCCTGGATTCAAGTGATTCTCCTGACAGCCTCCTGAGTAGCTGGGATTATAAGCACATGACATTATGCCCCGCTAAATCATGTATTTTTAGTAGAGATTGGGTTTCACTGTGTTGGTCAGGCTGCCATCAATCTCCTGACATCAGGTGATCTGTCCACCTGCACCTCCCAAACACAGGTGTCAGCCACCAGGCCAGCCTACTGATTTTCTAAGAAGAAGCAGCTTTGTTTACAACTCCTTTTTTTCTAACCCTTCACCAGAATCACTTTTAAAAGTTTCCTCACTGAAATCTTAACATTTTCTAGAATGCACCATAAAACTCTTTCAGCCTCTACTTATTTCCTTCAATATTAAACATTTACAATTTGGTATATAATATGTGCATTGACATTTATAATTTTGAAATATATCATAGGTTGAGAACAGTATGTAAAATATACATATACAGTATAATAAAGAGTTTTAAAATGAAAATCTGCATGATCACTACATAGGTCAAGAAATGGAACATTTCCAGCACCACAGAAGACATGTGACTCTCTTCCTAGTTATAGCACATTTCCCCCACACAGATATCAACTACCTGCCATGACCTCTAAAAAATGGTGACATTTCTGGTAACAATTTCCTTGGTTTTCTTTATATATTTTTGCCGATTGATGGAGCCCTTAAAAGCATAGTTTTACCTGTTTTTGAAATACATATCAATGCAATTTAATGGTTTTCCATTTGCCCTCCAAAAAGTGTTTTTTTAATATATATACCTGCTTCTTTCCATGAATATTGTTTGCATCATATATTCATATTATTGCTTGAAACTAGCTTATTTACTCTCATTCATAAAAATTACAATTGACAAAAATTTGAATTTTGGGAGACAGGATTGAAATGTACCATCAGATCTCGTGAGAGTCATTCACTATCACGAGAACAGCACCAAAACAACTTTATATAGTCTATTATTTGTGAACATTCATATTACTCCCCAAGTTTAGGTAATGTGAATGATGCTTCTGTGAACATTCTTATAGATGAATCCTGGTAAACATGTGTAGTTATTTCTTTAGGACTATGTACCTAGGAGTGGAATTGATAGGCTAGGCTTTAGGAATATATAGAATTTACTAGATAATTCTAAATCTTTTTGAAATTGTTATACCAATTCACACGCTCACCAGCAATGCTTCAATGTTCTCCCCATCCATTCTAACAGTGTTGGTCAACTGTTGGATCTGTAGTGGGCATATATTAAGTTTTCTTATTAATTCTCTCAAGAGAAGTTATATATGTTAAACATGAAATGATAGGCTTTGGTGCACTAAAATGTTAATCCTGAAATCTCAGTGGTTTAATACAATAAAAGTTTATTTTTCATCCATATTACATATTCACCGCAGGTCAGTGAGCGGCTGTTCCACAGTGTTATTCATGGACCCAGCCTGAAAAATAATCTACCACCTTGTAACAGTGCCATCTGTATTATATAGCTTCTGAGGTTGTCACTGAAGGGAAATAAAGGAATGCATGCAGCATACCAGCTTTAAATGGCCTTGGCCTAGATGTGACTAACAATATGACTAGAAATAACAATTGCCCTCACTTTACTGAAAAGAAAGTTGAGAAATGTAGAACTTTATGCATTATTTACTGAGCACCAACTGATGCTGCCACGTGTAAGATTATTGCATAAGTTTCACTTTAAAAATTCATAGATTCCAGCCAGGTGCGGTGGCTCATGTCTGTAAACCCAGCCCTCTGGAAGGCTGAGGCAGGCAGATAACCTGAGGTCAGGAGTTCAAGACCAGCCTGGCTAATGTGGTAAGACTCCATCTCTACTAAAAATACAAAAATTAGTCAAGCATGGTGGCATGCGCCTGTAGTCCCAACTACTCGGGAGAATGAGGCAGGGGAATCTCTTGAATCTGGGAGGCGTACACAATTTCTGTTTTGTTTGTATTATTATTATAAAAATACACATTTGTCTCCTGTTATGAAAGATAATTTTATTTTTACATTGCTTCAGTTTGTCATCATAAGTAAGTATACATTATTGTATTAGTCTGTTTTCATTCTGCTGATAAAGATAGCCCCAAGACTATGAAGAAAAAGAGGTTTAATGAACTTACAGTTTCACACGGTTAGGGAGGCCTCACAATCATGGTAGAAGGTATGGAGGAGCAAGGCACATCTTCCATGGATGGTGGCAGACAAAGTGATAGCTTGTGCAGGGAAACTCCAATTTTTAAAACCATCAGATCTCGTAAGACTCATTCACTATCATGAGAACAGCACAAGAAAGACGTGCCCCCATGATTCAGTCACTCCCACACCAGATTCCTCCCACGAATGTGGAAACTGTGGGAGTTACAATTCAAGAAGAGATTTGGGTCAGGCACAGCCTAACCATACGATTGTAGGGACTGAAACTGCCTCTGTGAAAATTATAACTGAGGAAATTATGACAGTGAAAGAGATCAGATCTAACCAAATCTCTCTTGCTTCTAACCTTTAAGCTGTCCTTTTTCATTCTTGGGTGTAGGCTGAACTAACTTTCAGAATAAATTGAGTTAATGGTTTGACTCTGAAACAAAATTGTTAATAGCCTTTTCCCAAGACGACCCCCTTTTTGCCTGGGGATCATCTGCCTTTGAGGGAATAACAAAGTAGCTTAAAAAAGCTACAGAATTAGAAATTACAGTTTAGGGGTCATGCAGCCTCTGGCTCCAACAATCTGAACCTTCCCAAATTGCTCCTAGGGATATCATCACTACTGTAAAACCTAAGATGAGTGCATGAGATATTTTGCAGGCCCTCCACTCCATGGATCAGTTGACACCACCCAGACTGGTAATATAGCTCAACTGGTTCTGGCATCCCACCCAGGAACAGGAGACAGCAAGAAAACTTCACTTCAATCCCCTATGATTCCATCTCCAACTTGACCAATCAGCACGCCCTACTTTCCAGCCAAATTATCTTTAAAACCTTTGATCCTCGAATTTTAGGGAAGACTGACTTGAGTAATAATAAAACTCTGGTCTCCAGCACACCCAGCTCTGCATGAATTACACCCTCTCCATTGCAATTTTCTTGTCTTGACAAATTGATTCTGTCTAGGTAGCGGACAAGGGAAACCAATTGGTCAGTTACAGTATTTCTTAGTAAAGTTGACAGAATATCAAGACAATATGAATATTATTATTATTTAAGCAGTGGGGTAAATAGATGTCCCCATTTTTTCTAGCTGAAACAGACTCTATGGTAGGGAAATTTCAATTATTATCTTATAAAGTGGCTATAGAATGATTTCAAAGGTATCTACATTGCAAATTTAAAATTATATTTATATTTAATTTTCACACCACAGGAAACTTAAAGGTATAATTAATCCAGGACATACACTAAAATCAACAATCTATTGCAGACAAAATTTCAATTACCAATAGTGAATAATGCATACAGGGCTTTTACATGATAGGTCACTTATTCTTTTAAGCACTTTAATTATTAGAACTCATTAGCACATTATGACCAAAGTCTTTTTAACATGTATAGATTGCAATAAAAATCAGTTAAGGAACTAAAATTTGACATATTGATTTTCTCCTGCTTCATTCAAAAATTAATTTAAATATGTATTTTACTTTCAAAGTTAGTTATTATATCATATTTCTCTGTCAAAATCCTTTTACAGTCTGTGTCTTGGTGGTAACCATAATGTGAATCAGAAATTCATCATGATCTTTTGAACTGGCCTAGAGCTCTAACCTAATCTAATTGATTTAATTTAATGCTCTCAAATTTGAAGACTCAGATAAAGCAATATATGTAATATGACTATCAATACTACTCTGAAATGTGTAAGTATCCTAAAATACTTTGTCTCCACTCCTTCCATAAGAACTATAATTTACTTGGAGCTTACTATTTGACAAAAAATTTGAATACATTATTTTTACAATAACTGTATAAAAAAGAAAATAATATTATTTCCAGAGCATGAGATAAATTGTCTTACCCAAGTTTGCACAATTAGTAGATTACAGGGCCAGGATTTGAATATGTTTCTGTCTGGTCCCTAACTCTACCCCTTTCCCACTCTACCACAATTCATTTAGTAAAATACAATTTCCTTATTTAACTGTTCATTTTTCCTTTGTCATTTAGATTGATCCAGTTTACTGAGAAACCCAAAGAACATTGTTAGCTGGACTGGCTGTGGCTTTCCTAGGGCTTTACTAGGCAAGGGCTGCATTTGTTTAAGTAGGAAGAATCCCTTAATATGAGAATAAAAGAGGGAAAAAATAAAGCAAAAATTTATCTTTGTTAAAACTCAAACAGTAGAAAATAGTAAAGAAATTGCTTCAATTTCAGAATCAGAATAATAATAAATCTGAACATAAGAAATTACTATCATTCATTTATAATATTAAAATTAGTCTTAAGATAATGCTTTTTCCTGTAAAATACATGGCAAGTTTTTATCCTAATGTTTAGCATCAACAGTTTGTTGTTCTAAATTTTTCAACAAAAATTTTTCCACAATATTATGCCCTACTGGAAATATAAGGAGATCTGAGTTTGACTTCAAACTAGAATATTCATTGATGTAGTTGGTCAAAGGAAATGTAATAAGCAGTAAAGTTTTTGTAGATATGAAAGGAGCTATCTCAACTAAACACAGTAATTACAGCCAACATCATTGATGCTTTTTAGACAATAAAGAAACTTTAAAATTATACCATTTTATTAGGCATATGATATGAGTTCTAATACTTGTGCATTTCAAGGTTTTAACAGAGGGAAATGCAGTATGGATACTTAATAGCAGACAATAGTAGCATCCTGTAGATGTATTATCCTTACAGGTAAAGAGTTGTCAAAAGAATTGCGACCTCTGCTTAATATATCAGAGGTGAGAGAGTGCAATTTAACTTCTCTCCTTGGAGAAAGCACATTTCCCTTTTTTTATTCCTCCAAAGTATTTATATTCTTTCTTAATCACGTCCAAACATTAGTCTGTATTTCACAGAGATTAAGATAACATATTGTGCAGCTAAGAGTCATCTACATTGAAATGTTGCCTTTGATACTTACTATTTATGTGACTTTCGTGAAGTTCATTTACTTTGTCAAGCCTCAGTTTTCTCATCTATAAAATAAGGATAACGATTTCTCCTGCCTCTTGTGCTGTAAGAACTGAGACGATGTGTATACTCACACGTGTTTTACACATAGTGTCTAGAAAGTAGTGAGCTCACAATAAATTTTAGCTTTTTCCATTGATAGTTCTTATTACAAATAAAAATATTTCCTTAATTTTATTATGTTTATACATCATGTGGAGAAACTGGTTTGTAAAAGAATTGCATGTCACTTAACTATATAATAAAACTCCTAAAGTGAAAACATCAACTCCCCAAAGACAAGCAGGTTTAGAAAAACAAGTATTACTAGGTTACTGAATAATACCTTTTACTCATTAATATAAATTATTTGCTAAGACAATAAAAAGTATGAGGGAATTAGTAACTTAGTTCTCTAGTAAAAGCTGTCTACATCTTATATTTAAAAGTGTTCAACCTTTGTCTTACTCTCTTGTTTCAATAAACATCATCTATATCACTCACCCAAGCTGGATATCTTGCAGTACTTAATAACAGAATGCTAACTCAGCACCCACTACTAAATGGTCAGAAAATCTTGCCTCCTGAATTTTTCTTGGGTTTGTTCACTTCCCTCTATTTTAATTGCCATTGTCATGATTCAGGCCTACATCGTAATTCTACATAGTCTGCTTCGGAGCCAAATGTCCCACTAAAGCAGAATGAAGATCTATGTATTTATGTGGGTTTATCTCTTCTGCTAGATTTAGATTTTATGTAACAATTTACCGCTGATTCTTCCATACCCTGCATTTTTATGTCTAATAAAAGGTCATTGCATTAGATGATAAACCAGCACTTGTGAAATCAGGCCATTTCTCTACCTTATTTTGTAAAGAATCCCGATTATCCATTACAATATGCCACTCTCTCTACAGAAACGGAATAAAAGCACTTGACCTTAATTTAATCTTATTTCACTGCTCTATAATTTCCACATTTTTTGTCTTTTGCTTATATGGGATTATTGTTAACAATAGTAGCTAATATTTGTTAACGACTTCTTTAAAAAATAGCTCCTGGATTCATTGATTTTTTGAAGGGTTTTTCATGTCTCTCTCCTTCAGTTCTGCTCTGATCTCAGTTATTTCTTGGCTTCTGCTAGCTTTTGAATGTGTTTGTTCTTGCTTCTCTAGCTATTGTAATTGTGATATCAAGGTGTTGATTTTAGATCTTTCCAGCTTTCTAATGTGAGCATTTAGTGCTATAAATTTCCCTCTTAACACTGCTTTAGCTCTGTCCCATAGATTCTAGTATGTTGTGTCTTTGTTTTCATTGGTTTCAAATAACTTCTTTATTATCTCCTTAATTTCGTTATTTATCCAGTAGTCATTCAGAAGCAGGTTGTTCAATTTCTATGTAGTTGTGCAGTATTGAGTGAGTTTCTTAATCCTGATTTCTAATTTGATTGCACTGAGCGACTGTTTGCTATCATTTCTGTTCTTTTGCATTTGCTGAGAAATGTTTTACTTCCAATTATGTGGTCGATTTTAGAATCAGTGCTATGTGGCACTGAGAAGAATGTATATTCTGTTGATTTGTGTTGGAGAGTTCTGTAGATGTCTATTAGGTCTGTTTCATCCAGAACTGAGTTCAAGTTCTGAGTATGCTTGTGAATTTTCTGTCCCATTGATCTGTCTAATATTGACACTTTGGTGTTAAAGTCCCCCACTACTATTGTGTGGGAGTCTAAGTCTCTTTGTAGGTCTCTAAGAAGTTGCTTTATGAATCCAGGTGATCCTGCATTGGGTGCATATATATTTAGCATAGTTAGCTCTTCTTGTTGCATTGATCCCTTTACCATTATATAATGCTCTTCTTTGTCTTTTTTGATCTTTTGTTGGTTTAAAATCTGTTTTATTGGAGACTAGGATTGCAACAGTCTTAAAGATTGTTGGTAAAATGCAAATGTCATTAAAATATAAACATGTGGTCTAAATTATGCAGGTCAGTTAATAGGTTTGTTAAATGTTTTAATATTATAAACTGGTTCTTTGGCTTTTGAGAACTGTTCAAATTGTCTGTTTCACAATTGGTAAGGCATGAGGACATATCCAATTAACCATGCTTTTAACTATGCTGGAAGGAGTCAAACATTATCAGTGCCTAGTGCATAATAAAAACAACGTACTAGACTCTACATTAAAGTTAACTATTACTAAGATTTACCATTATAACATGCAATTGAGACCACTGAAAATTGATTAACATGCAAGGTGTGTAAAAGCAGTAAAATGTGTTTTTAGTAAAAGATTATAAGAAGGCCTTTGGGAGGCCGAGGCGGGTGGATCACGAGGTCAGGAGATAGATATCATCCTGGTTAACATGGTGAAACCCCGTCTCTACGGAAAATACAAAAAATTAGCCGGGGGTGGTGGTGGGTGCCTGTAGTCCCAGCTACTCGGGAGTCTGAGGCAGGAGAATGGCATGAACCCGGGAGGCGGAGCTTGCAGTGAGCCGTGATCGCACCACTGCACTCCAGTCTGGACGACAGAGCGAGAC
>NW_012108064.1:1355772-1369473 GCF_000951045.1 Mandrillus leucophaeus | reverse complement strand
AAAAAAAAAAAAAAAAAAAAAAGAAAAGAAAAAAAAGAATTATAAGAAGGCATGAAATGTAAATGTTTACTTTGGGTTAAAAGATCGTTTTGAATTGGATGAGGTAAACCTGAAGGCTTAAACAAGTTGTGGAAGGATTATAAAAATTAATCTTGCAAAAGAAATTATATATGTAAACATCTTAACTAAATTCAAAAGGGTAATATATGGCATATATGGCTATTCCGTAAAGTGTCCATTGAAATAAGAGCACAACAACGTTCCCTTAAAGCACTAATCTCTTTAGCAAAATTTGTAAAGGATTATAAAAGATTTAACAGTTATCTACACACACACAAACAAAAATTACATTTATAAGAACTAAAAATTAGGTGAGCACTCAGAGTACCCGCTTTTAATTTAATAAGTTACTGGAAGAGACACTAAAGAGGTAAAAAAAACAACCTTGAATCACTGATGCTAGCTCTCCCCCATCCACCAGCAGTGGAAGCATAATGTAGACAGTATTTCTATGCCCTGAGGAGAGAAAGATGCCAGCAATTGTGAGGCATTTAACTCAGTGCTGCCCTTATTATCACAGAAAAGAAAACTGAACCAAACTCAGCTGATGCCAGTCACAAAAGGTGCAATTAAACCAGCCCTAAGCAGAGAGGAATCACTGATCCTAGAGGTCTGAAATTGAGTTTCTGCAGGCCTTGTCACCATGGGCTAAAGGGTTCTGGGGTCCCAAATAAACTTGGAAGGCAGTCTAGTCAACAATGACTGCAACACCTAGGTGAGTCCTAAGGTTGAATTGGGCCCAAAGACAGTGGATTTGAAGGCATGCAATGTACTGAGACACAAGGCAGAGCAGATAAGGGAGTGCTGGCATTACCCCACCACTAGTAACAGGCTGCACAGCTCATGGCTCCAAAAAAGACCTCTTTCCTCAGCTTGGGGAGAGAATACAGAAGAATAGAAAGCCTTTTGTCTTGCATCTTGGATACTAACTCAGCCACAGCAAAATAGAACACAAGTCAGAATTGGGTGGCCTTTATTCCAAGCTCTAAACCACAGTCATTTCTAGACCTACCTTGGGCCAGAATAAATCCTACTGCCTTGAAAGGAATAACCCAGCCCTGGCAAAATTTATCATCTACTAACTAAGAGTCCTTGGACCCAGAATAATGAGCAGTGATACCCAGGTAATACCTCAAGAGTCATGGGTATGATGCTGAGACTCTCTGACCTCAGGTGAGACTCAGCACATTTCCAGATGTGGTGGCTATGGGGTAAGACTCCTGATTTAGAAAAGTGGAAGGAAAAGTAAATGGGGCTTTGCCTTGCACCTTAGGGACTAGCTCAGTCACAGGGATGTAGGGCACTAGGCAGACTCTAGGGATCCTCAATTCTAGGACTTTGCTCTTAAACAGCATTTCTGAACCTTCCCTTGGCTAGAGAGAAGCCCACTGCCCTGAAGGGTGAGTCCCAGGACAGGCAGAATAAACCACAAGCTTAATGAAGACTCTTTGGGTCTTAAGGGAATATTGCCAGAGTCTTGAAGTACCTTCTATGAGCCTGAAATGGTGGTGGTCATGGGGAGAGGTTCCTCTGTGTTTGGAAAGGGGAGGGAAGACTGGGAAGGACTGTGTCTTGTGCTTTGAGTGCCAGCTCAGCCACAGTACAACAGAGCACCAAGTGCACTTCTAAGATTTTTGATGCTAGTCTCTGGCTCCCAGATGGCACCTCTGGAACTTCCTAGGACCTGGGAAAACTTGACATACTGAATAAAAGTATATAAATATGGCTGTGCCACTTGCTTTGCATTGCCCTCTGCTGATTGTAGAGCTCCAGGGCTTGAGAAAATCTAGGTAGTAGTCAGAGAGTGGTTATAGCAGGCCTTGGTAAGACCCAGTGCTGTGCTAGCCTCTGGTCTGACCCAGTATGGTCTTAGGGGTGGTAGCCACAGGGGTGCTTGTGTCACTCCACCCCCAGCTCCAGGTGGCTCAAAGCAGAGGTAGACACTACACTTGTTTGGAAAAAGTAAGGAAAGAGAAGAAGAGTGGCTGCCTGGTAATCCAGAGAATTTTGTTGGATTTTGCCCAAGACTAACATGCCTGTATGATAAGAACCAGAGTATTACTGAGTTTGCGGTACCCTCTAAATCAGATACAACATAGTTTGCAACACACAAATACTGATGAATATCTGGAAAGCCTTACCAAGCAGGATGTGTACAAGCAAGCCCAGATTGTGAAGATTACAATAAATATCTAACTCTTCAATGCTCAAAGATGAATGTCTACAATAATGAGGATGATTCAGAAAAACAAATGGACTAAATAAACCACCAGGAAGCAATCCCAGAGAAAGAGAGGTAGGTGATATTTCAGCCAGAAAATTCAAAATAGCAGTGTTGAAGAAACTCAAATTCATGATAATGCAGACAAGGAATTCAGAATTCTATCAGATAAATTTAACAAAGAGATTGAATTAATTAAAAAGAATGAAGCAGAAATTCTGGAGTTGAAAAATACAATTAGTATACTGAAGAAAGTGTAAGAGTTTTTAAAATAACAAAGTTGATCAAGCAAAAGAAAGAATTAGTGAGCTTGAAGACAGGCTATTTGAAAACAAACAGTCAGATAAGATGGAAGAAAAAGGAATTTAAAAATTTGAAGCATGCCCATAGGATCTAGGAAATAGTCTCAAAAAGGCAAATCTAAGAGTTATTGTCCTTAAAGAGGAGGTAAGAAAAACAGATAAAGGCAGAAAGTTGATTCAAAGAGATAATAACAAAGAACTAACAGCTAGAGAAATATATTAAGATATTAACACTCAAGTACAAGAAGGTTATAGAACACCTAGCAGATTTGACTCAAAGACTACCTCGAAAAATTGTATAATCAATCTTTCAAAGATCAGGCATAAAGAAGCACTCTTAAAAGCAGCAAGAGAAACAAATAACGCACAATGGAGCTTCAATGTGTCTGGTAGCAGACTTTTCATTGGAAAATTGACAAGCCAGGAGAGAGTAGCATAATATATTAAAAGTGTTCTATCTATTTTGTTAATCTTTTCAAAAAACCAGCTCATAGATTAACTGATTTTTTGAAAGGGTTTTCATGTCTCTCCCTCAGTTCTGCTCTTATCTTAGTTATTTCTTGTCTTCTCTGAGCTTTTGAATTTGTTTGATCTTGCTTCTCTAGTTCCTTTAATTGTGATAATAGGGTGTCAAATTTAGATCTTCCCCGCTTTCTCCTGTGGGCATTCAGTGCTGTAAATTTCCTCTAAACACTGCTTTAGCTGTGGCACAGAGATTCTGGTATGTTGTGTCTTTGTTCTCATTGGTTTCAAAGAACTTATTTATTTCTGCCTTAATTTTGTTATTTACCCAGTAGTCATTCAGGAGCAGGTTGTTCAGTTTCCATGTAGTTGTGTGAGTTTTGAGTTAGTTTCTTAATCCTGAGTTCTAATTTGATTATACTGTTTGTCTGAGAGACTGTTAGCTATGATTTCCATTCTTTTGCATTTTCTGAGGAGTGTTTTACTTCTAATTATGTGGTCAACTTTAGAAAAAGTGCAATGTGGTACTGAGAAGAATCTATATTCTGCTGATTTGGGGTGGAGAGTTCTGTAGATATCCATGAGGTCTGCTTGCTCCAGAGCTGAGTTCAAGTCCTGAACATCCTTGTTAATTTCTTGTCTCTTTGATCTGTCTAATAATGAAAGTGAAATGTTAAAGTCTCCCACTATTACTGTGTGAGAGTCTAAGTCTCTTTGTAGGCCTCTAAGAACTTGCTTTATGAATCTGGGGGCTCCAGTATTGGGTGCGTATATATTTAGGATAGTTAACTCTTCTTGTTGCATTGATTCCTTTACTATTATGTAATGCCCTTTTTTGTCATTTCTGATCTTTGTTGGTTTAAAGACTGTTTTATCCGAGACTAGGATTGCAACCTCTGCTTTTTTTTTCTTTCCATTTGCTTGTTAAGTCTTCCTCCATCCCTTTATTTTGAGCCTATGTGTGTCTTTGCACATAAGATGGGTCTCCTGAATACAGCACATCAATGGATCTTGACTCTTTATTCAATTGGTAAGTCTGTGTCTTTTAATTGGGGCATTTAGCCCATTTACATTTAAGATTAATATTGGTATGTGTGAATTTGATCCTGTCATTATGATGCTGGCTGGTTATTTTGCCTATTCGTTGATGGAGCTTCTTCATTGTGTCGATAGTCTTTACAATTTGGTATGTTTTTGCAGGGGCTGCTACTGGTTTTACTTTTCTATATTTAGTGCTTCCTTCAAGAGCTCTTGTAAGGCAGGCCTTGTGGTGACAAAATCTCTCAGCATTTGCTTGTCCATAAAAGATTTTATTTCTCCTTCACTTATGAAGCTTAGTTTGGCGGATATGAAATTCTGGGTTGCCATTCTTTTCCTTACGAATGTTGAATACTGCCCCCCACTCTCTTCTGGCTTGTAGGGTTTCTTCAAAGAGATCCACTGTTTGTTTTATGGGCTTCCCTTTGTGGGTAATCTAACCTTTCTCTCTGGCTGTCCTTATTATTTTTTCCTTCATTTCAACCTTGGTGAATCTGATGATTATATGTCTTGGGGTTGCTCTTCTCAAGGAGTATCTTTGTGGTGTTCTCTGTATTTCCTGAATTTGAATGTTGACCTGTCTTGTTAGGTTGAGAAAGTTCTCCTTGAGGATATCCTGAAGAGTGTTTTCCAACTTGGTTCCTTTCTCCCCATCACTTTCAGGATAGATTAATAAAGAAGAAAAGAGAGAAGAATCAAACAGACACAATAAGAAATGATAGGAAAAACAAGTAACAAAAATGTAAAGGAATCAGACTGAACTAAAGTAAGGCTGTATATTGAAAGTCATATTATAAAAAGTTTGCTTTCTTTAAGTGTTATTTATCTTAAATTATAATCGTTAAGTGTTTTGAAGATAATTTTTGAATCATAATTTCAGCGTAACTTCATTTGACTTCTAAATAATCTTGATACTAGAAGAAATACAAGAATCAATATTACACATATTGTAATGTTAAAGATGTGAAGGATCTTCCAAAAATTTGTAAGGCTTTCCTAATTAACAGTAAACTCTGGTAGTTGATATTATTGCATACTAAACACGAGTTGCTACTTTTTCCCCCATATGTTTTCTTAAGCATTTCTTTTTTTTTTTCTTTTTTGAGACAGAGTCTCGCTCTGTCACCCAGGCTGGAGTGCAGTGGCCAGATCTTAGCTCACTGCAAGCTCCGCCTCCCGGGTTCACGCCATTCTCTTGCCTCAGCCTCCTGAGTAGCTGGGACTACAGGTGCCCTCCACATCGCCCAGCTAGTTTTTTTGTATTTTTTAGTAGAGACGGGGTTTCACCATGTTAACCAGGATGGTCTCGATCTCCTGACCTCGTGATCCGCCTGTCTCGGCCTCCCAATTAAGCATTTCTTTATAAAATCACCTCCTATTATTGCTGTAGTTTATTTTCTAAAGATGACAAAGCAAACAAGATTTTCCTTTATTTATTTTAAATATCTGAAACCTTGTGCTTTATTTTTTGAAGTAAGGTTGGATTGTGTAGAAATGTGAATGGTTTTTCTCCATTGTTGGTTAGAAATTTTTTTTTTTTCAAGTGGATGGCAACTTGGTTGGATTAGTAGAATTTGGGTTTAAAAATATCAGACACATCTACCCAGTTTATTTTTTGCCTGTATTATCAGGGTGTATTTAACTGTCTTGTGGTTAGAAAAAAGTCAGAGAGCACAGAGGTTACTAAAGGTCAAGCATTACGTACACACATACATGCTCTTGGAGGCAACTATATCCTGCTTTGATTTTTATGCACATGAACCATGTAGGGTATATACTCATCTTACTACACTTCAACATCCCCAGTGCCCAAGAAATTGGAAAGTACAATATTTGATTTGAGACATTCTTCATAATAGATTCTTTATTATAAAAATTTACCTCATTTACATTTAATGTGATGATTTTTTTTCTGGCATATTTCCCACTGTACTGTTTGGCTCACTAAATCTACCCACAGACAAGAGAAAAACAAAAACCAAACATAGAAACTAAAGCTATTGCCTTTTTCCTCTGGTCTTAAATATGTTTGGAAAAAAGACACTAAAAGATCAGGCATAGGGGAAAAGTACCCTGGTTGAAATTATTTTTGTAATTCTTAATGTTTTTGAGTTGGCTCCATTTGTCAGTTTTAAAAGCCTCAAAAATTATGTTTTAAAAAATCCAGTGAAATCCCATTTAGGGCAGACAGATTTGCTAGAAGTCATTGATACTCAGTAGACTTTTGTTATAATCAGGCCTGTTTCCTGAGTATGTGCCTCTTTTAAAAGAAGAAATAATTCGCTGTATAGTATTTCAGTACTGATTACTGAATGAATGAATGGCAGTTAGTGGACCCAAATTAGTATTCAGTGATATGTAAATATTTGAGGAACTAGGTACCGAATTAGGTGCTCCGAGTTGGCACCCCAAAATGTTTGGAATTACAACTATGGTTTACTTAAACACATAACACATTCAAGGATATATAAATGTTTGGAGTCTAAGTATTTTGCTTTTGAACAGAGTAATCTATGAAATGAAAGATTGATTTTTTTCATTTTTTAGAAGTAATACACATTTATGATTGTTGGTGGCACATAAAGCTATGCAAAATAATTCTTTATAAGTATCTGTAAGAAAGAATTGGCAGTTTAAATGGATTTTGCTTATTTATGCACTACAGAATGCAGCATACTGTGTTACTGTTAGGGCTGCTTAATACGTTTACCAATGTGAAAAGCAGATCTTGGATATAAGTGTATGCCTGATTTGAACTTTTAAAACTGTGCAGTAGGTATGTGATAATGTTTTACAATCCTATGTAGCAAGATAGGCAATTATGAATTTTTTGTTGTTATTTTAAAGATTTAAGATGCACTGGGGTAGGGAAGAGCTGAAGTCAGGTATACCTTCTAGTATGTAGAGGGAAACAACGTTTAGATATGAAAAAGGAAGCCGTCTGTTTACAGTTAACTTTATTTCATGGACTTTTAGAAAATGCTATTGTATTAATCACTTTTTCTAGTTTAAGGAATTTCAATTCCAGAGTACAAACCATTGATTTTAAAAAAATGCATTTCCATTATTTTAGTACCAGTTTAAAATAAATACTTACCATCAACTAGTTGCTGTCACTGGGAAGAAGGTAACTTGAAGTATTTACTGATAAATAGCCTTTATTTCCAAGTGTGACTTTTCTTCACTGTCTACATATTATGTCACATGTTCTATTGACACGGCTGCAATATAGATCAAAAATCTTGTGGCATAGGGGTAGGGGAGTGTTAGTTTCTCCCTTGTCTCATTTGTTCTGTTACTGCTTTATTGGACTAATCTGCCCTCATGAACTTGCAATCACCTAAATGGGAGTTTTGAATGTGTCACCTTTTGCTTAGTTATTTCAACCATGCTGCTGTATATAAGCAGGTGTGGTACAGTTTGTCAGTTTGATTCTATGTGTGAGTGAATGGAAATCATTACACTGTGCTGTTAATGATCCTTTTCTGCTTGCTGTTACCTAATTTTTACAGGCATCATAATAAAAGCTAGACTATTTCTTTGGGGGGAAAGAGACTTATTTAATATAATTTTAAAAACTTTTCCAACAGAAAATGAAATATTATTGAAAATAATATCTATTTTTTAGCTTTCAGCAATTGATGGTGTTTTGTTGTGGTGTCTGCTGGAAGTCTACTGCCATTATAGTGAACTTTGCTTGTTAGCGTCTCTAGATCTCTATTCTAAACAATCTGTTATTGATGATAAATTCTGTAGGAGGATCTATTCTGAGCTGTTAACTTCCTGTAAGGGGAAAATGGGTGGATTACCAGAAATACCATCAAAGCAGGGTGGGCTGTGGGTGGAGGGTTGGGGTATTTGTCTTGAGAATTAAAAACTATGAAACACTTTCGCACACAACTTACTTTAAAAAAAGAAACACATTTTTAAAGATGTTGACTTTTTCCCCCTTATTGGGATTCTTAAAAATAAATGCATGTATGTTTTCCCCTGGAAAAAAAAAAAAGAAATGATAAAGGGGATATCACCACTGATCTCACAGAATATAAACTAGTATGAGAGAATCCTATAAATACCTCTATGCAAATAAACTAGAAAACGTCAAAGAAATTGATAAATTCCTGGACACATACACCCTCCTAAGACTAAACCAGGAAGAAGTCGAATCCCTGACTCGTCCAATTACAAGTTCTGAAATTGAGGCAGTAGTTAATAGTCTATCAACCAAAAAGTCCCAGGACCAGATGGATTCACAGCCTAATTCTACCAGAGGTACACAGAGAAGCTGGTACCATTTATTCTGAAACTATTCCAAACAATAGAAAAAGAGGGACTCCTTCCTAACTCATTTTATGAGGCCAGCATCATCTTGATACCAAAACCTGACAGAGACACAACAAAAAAAGAAAATTTCAGGCCAATATCCGTGATGAACATCAATGCGAAAATCCTCAATAAAATACTGGCAAACCTGGCTGGGCGCGGTGGCTCATGCTTGTAATCCCAGCACTTTGGGAGGCTGAGGAGGGCAGATCACGAGGTTGGGAGTTCGAGATCAGCCTGACCAACATGGTGAAAACCTGTCTCTACTAAAAAAAAAAAAAAAAAAAAAAAAAAAAAAAAAAAAGTTAGCTGGGCATGGTGGTGTGTGCCTGTAATCCCAGCTACTCAGGAGGCTGAGGTGGGGAGAATCACTTGAACCTGGGAAACGAAGGTTGCAGTGAGCCGAGATCATACCACTGTACTCTAGCTTCCGTGACAGAGCGAGACTCCATCTCAAAAAACAAACGAACAAAACAAATAAAATACTGGCAAACGAAACCCAGCAGCACATTGAAAAGCTTATCCACCAAGATCAAGTCAGCTTCATCTCTGGGATGCGTGGCTGATTCAATATGTGCAAATCAATAAACAGAATCTAGGACATAAACAGAATCAATGACAAAAACCACATGATTATCTCTATAGATACAGAAAAAGCCTTTGATTAAATTTAACACCGCTTCAAATGCTAAAAATCTCAATAAACTAGGTATTGATGGAACATATCTCAAAATAATAACAGCTATTTATGACAAATCCACAGCCAATATCATACTGAATGGGCAAAGCTGGAAGCATTCCCTTTGAAAACTGGCACAAGACAAGCATACCCTCTCTCACCACTCCTATTCAAGATAATATTGGAAGTTCTGGCCAGGGCAATCAGGCAAGAGAAAGAAGTAAAGGGTATTCAAATAGGAAGAGATGAAGTCAAATTGTCTCTGTTTGCAGATGACATGATTATTTGTTTAGAAAACCCCATTGTCTCCATCCAAGATCTCCTCACAAGTATTCCTATACACCAATAATAGAAAACAGAGAGCCAAATCATGAGTGAACTCCCATTCACAATTGCTACAAAGAGAATAATATACCTATCAATACAACTTACAGAAAATGTGAAGGACTGCTTCAAGAACTACAAACCACTGCTCAAGGAAGTAAGAGAGGATACAAACAAATGGAAAATATTCCATTCTCATGAATAGGAAGAATCAATATCATGAAAATGACCATATAGTCCAAAGTAATTTATAGATTCAAAGCTATCCCCATCAAGCTACCATTGACTTCCTTCACAGAACTAGAAAAATCTACTTTAAATTCCATGTGGAACAAAAAAAGAGCTGGTATAGCCAAGACAATCCTAAGGAAAAAGAACGTAGCTGGAGACATCATGCTACCTGACTTCAAACTATACTACAAGGCTACAGTAACCAAAACAGCATGCTACTGGTACCAAAACAGAGATATAGACCAATGGAACAGAACAGAGGCTTCAGAAATATTGCCACACATCTACAACCATCTGATGGTTGACAAACCTGATGAAAACAAGCAATGGGAAAAGGACTCTCTATTTAATAAATGGTGTTGGGAAAACTGGCTAGCCATATGTAGAAAACTGAAACTGGACCCCTTCCTTACACCATTTACAAAATTTAACTCCAGATGGATTAAAGACTTAAACGTAACACCTAAAACCATAAAAACTCTAGAATAAAACCTAGGCAATACCATACAGGACATAAGCAAGGGCAAAGACTTCATGACTAAAACACCAAAGCAATGGCAACAAAAGTCAAAATTGAAAAATGTGATTTAATTAAACTAAAGAACTTCTGCACAGCAAAAGAAACTATCATCAGGGTGAAGAGGCAACCTACAGAATGGAAGAACATTTTTGCAATCTATTCATGTGACAAAGGGCTAATATCCAGAATCTGCACGGAACTTAAATTTACAGAAAAAAAAACAAACAACCCCATCAAAAAGTGGGCAAAGGATATGAACAGACAATTATCAAAAGAAGACATTTATGCAGCCAACAAACATCAAAAAAACCTCATCATTGCTGGTCATTAAAGAAATGCAAATCAAAACCATAGTGAGATACCATCTCACACCAGTTAGAATGGCAATCATTAAAAAATCAGGAAGCAATAGATGCTGTAGAGGATGTGGTGAAATAGGAACGTTTTTACACTGTTGGTGGGAGTGTAAATTAGTTCAATCATTGTGGAAGACAGTGTGACGATTCCTCAAGGATCTAGAACCAGAAATACCATTTGACCCAGAAATCCCATCACTGAGTATATACCCAAAGATTATAAATCATTCTACTATAAAGATACATGCACATGTATGTTAATTGCAGCACTATTCACAATACCAAAGACTTGGAAACAACCCAAATGTCCATCAGTGATAGACTGGATAAAGAAAATGTGGCACATATTACACCATGGAACACTATGCAGCTATAAAAAAGGATGAGTTCATGTGTTTTGCAGCAAATGGATGCAGCTGGAAACCACCATTCACAGCAAACTAACACAGGAACAGAAAACCAAACACCACATGTTCTCACTCATAAGTGGGAGTTGAACAATGAGAACACACGGACACAGGGAGGGAAACCTCGCAGAGTGTAAGTCTATACAAATTACTAGCTAGCAAACTTTTAGGCATTAGTAAGCACTTACTTCAGGGGAAAAAATGATTATGTTCTATTAAATAGGTCATTATAAAAGTAAATATAACATTTTAACATTTTTATTATCCTTAAGAAAACGAATGATCTGTCTTTGTCAACTATGTGTAAAGTAAAAGTCTAATAGGGTGTCTTCCAAACTCCATTGTTCAATTAAAAATTTGTGAGGCTTTACATGGTGCAGATTGTATTTGCAGGGGTTTACTATATCTTAATATGAGAAGATTTAGCCTCTTATTTTTTCTGTATATAAATTATTTATATTTTATCAAGTCATTTTATATGTTTCAATAAATGCTCAGACTTGTAGTGACCCATGCCTGACAAATTTTCAATTAAATTTCAATAATATATGCATGGTATTTCTTAGGAACTTGAAGAGTAGTAGAATTGTTTTAGTCTGCTGTATTAATAAAGTTTAGTAATCAAAATGAAGTCTAGGCATTAAAGTTTTAGATTTTCATTAATATCACTTTTGTAAGCAATTTCACATTAATAGCTTTATACCAAACTTGCTATAAAGATGAATTTAGTTGTTAAGACGTTAAATATTAATGTTTTCATGTCTCAAGAGATTCAAAGGTGACATGTTAAGGTTTTGCTGCTATTAAATTTATAAAAAGTTACAGCTGTAGGTAAAATTTAAAGCATTTGAATCACATGTAGGTTACATCATAAAACAATATTTTTTGGGTGCTATAATAAGTTGAATACTTGCTGGATTTAAACACATAGAGATACAAAATGATGTGGGCAGCATGCATAGATTTTTTTAAGCAATATTAAACTTAGCTACTAGTCCTTCTAAGACAAAGATAGTGTTTCTTTGATGATTGAGTACCAGCTTGGTCTATGACGCATAATTGTGTTTCAACACACAGTTGTGATTAATTTTCAAAATGCTGCTACTCTGTTGAACATCAATAAAAAATTATACTGACAGGAAGACCCAATTTGTACCCTAAAAAGGAATATTTTATGGAAATGCTGTAAGAAAAAGGTAAGTAGTTAATTCTATGAATTTTAATTAAATTATTGTGAGATGATATGCAACAGTGGAGCAACTAAAAACTTAAATTTATTCATCTTTATTATCTGCAAACCAAACAACTAGGGATGCAATAGAGTATAGCATAACAGTTAAATACGCCTGCTTTGAGGCCTGGCCATTGACTGAGGTTCTGGCTTTTACAGTTAACGATTATGCATCATTTAGAATATTATTGTGTTATAGTTGACTCATCTATAAATTTGTAAAAATAATAATACATATTTTAATGGTGTTACAAGGATAAATGAGATATTGCATTGACATTAGGCTTGGCACATAGTAAGCACTCAAGAAATTTAAACTATAATATATTAATGTAATATAGTTAAAAACATAAATTATTTGGATAATCTACCTACTCTACTAGGGGCATTCTCAAGGGTTGGAAATAGTTTTTATATGAAGAACTAGAAATAACTAAAGGAGCCAATATGAAGAATAGCAAGTAGGATATTAGCCTATGGCCTGGGTAGATGTTAATTTTGCACTGGCAGACCCTTGAGCTGTGAGCCAGTTGAGAATGATGCATGTGCATTTTTGAACATCTGTCTTTGGTTGGCTAGGAAAGAGTGACAGAGAGATAAGAGAATGAACATTAATAAGCTGAATTAATCTAAGGTTTAATAGGTAGCATAGCCAAATACATAACGAAAAAAAATCATAATTATGATTATACCTAAGTTATATGGTACTTTTCAAAATTCCTGACCATAGCCTTTATCACAAAAACTTGCCCCACTTAGCCCAAGGAGAAATTCTAACCCTGTAAATACATGGAAGTAAATTTTCCATCTAAACCTATAATGAGTGAATGAAAATAAGAGAGATGTCTGCTGAGATAAAGAAATGAAGAATTTTTAGAAGGGTAGTTAATGTGTAGATTAATATAACTAAGGATAAAGAACATTTAATTAAATGCTAATTTAATTTACATTTTTTAAAGTACTTTTTAAACAAAGTCAGGAACCAATACATTTCAAATGTTTTTCAAGAAAAATTTTATTGCACAATTTCAAGAAACTTAAGACTTTTCTAGAATTTTGATAGATGAAATAAAAACTATGAAACTGACTGAATAAACCAATGGTAATTATTTTACAACTCTCCAATATATTTTCATAGTGTAAAATGAAGTTAGGGCATCCAAGATATATAATTATGAGTGTATTTAGTAATACTCTGTAAATTTGTAATAAAGATCAGTGTCTTACAGAAAAAAATTTATGTATCAAACATAGCTGCTATGTTTGCATTGCATTTGCAAACATGTTTCAAGCTGTTGATAATTTAAGGTATGTCAAGCAATGGAAATTGAAATCACTGGACAAGTATCTTCAAAATAGCCAGCAGCACAAGAAACATTTACATGCCAACTTAGTCAGACATTCTTGCCATTTGTGACATGTTGCAGTGCAAAAATGGCTTGTGTGAGATCCTTGAACTAGTCAGAGAAGACAATGGCATTCAAACCAAAAGTTGCAAAGTTGTCTCCTCTAGTAGGAAAAATGTATTGGCTAAATGAAGCAAAAAA
>NW_012108064.1:1305105-1355722 GCF_000951045.1 Mandrillus leucophaeus | reverse complement strand
TTTTTATATCACAATCCTCTTCAGCAATCTAATAAAATCTATGCATACATTCTCAGAAGACTGTTTTTAATGCATGAAATAAATGCATACAACTACAAAAAATTATAGTAAAATATAGCTAGAACATTTAAGAATATTGTGAGATGATAACGTATATATTTCTTTATTAATGCATTAAATAACAAGGTAATGTATTTTAAATATATTTAAATATATTTATATTACTAAAAGCAGCAGTTCTGATATTGCTTTGAGACAGCTATACTAGAAAGAAAAAACTGTATATATTTTAAATATATTTAAATATACATATATTACTAAAAGCAGCAGTTCTGATATTGCTTTGAGACAGCTATACTAGAAAGGCAAGAATTTCTTTATTTCTAATAATTATCCAGTCAACTGAATTATTTGATACTTTTCTAACAGGTGAAGCAAAAGCTGATGCTCAGATGACAGAAGCCATGAAATTGATCACAATAAAAAACATCACACTTGCTTGACAATTCAGAGCTTTAATAAGGTACTGTCAAGTTGTAAAAATGTTTACCAAGATACAGGAGTCTTTCTATTAAAAAAAAAAATGCTATTAAAACACCTAAATAACATTAAAGCAACTGATGTTCTATTTATTTTATAGACAGTTTCACTCATTAACCAAGGTTGGAGTACAGTAGTGAAATCATAGCTCACTGTAGCTTCATCCTCCTGGGGTCAAGCAATCATGCTGCCCCAACCTCCCAAGAATCTGAGGCTATAGCCATGTGCCACCAGGCCCGGATAATTGTTTATTTAATTTGTTTGTAGAAACGGGGGTCTTATTATGTTGACCAGGTTGGTCTTGATCTGCTGGCCTCAAGTGATCATGCCACCTCAGCCTCCCAAAGTACTGGGATTACAGGCCAGCAATGTGCACCACATTGCTGGTTTAAAGTGACAAATATGTGATATTTTCAAATGTATTGCAAAATGATATATGGACCATTCTGTGAACTGTGATCTGTGTTACTGCAGGAATGCATTTAATATTTCTGGAATCTAATTTTACAACAATGTTAATTAAATTAAGCTATTTCTTCATAGAGTTAAATATACAAGAGTGGTTTCCTTTTTTGATGAAATTATTAGCAAGAAGATTATAATTATATAATTTACTGGATGTTTACTGGGGTAATCAATGTAGCACTCTAAGGTAAGCTTAGCTGAGAACAGTGAACAGAGCTCAGCAATATTTCATTTGTATTCAACGTTTATCTAGTTTGGATTTAATCACAAGCAAAATGTATAAGGTAATTACCAGGGTTAATACATTGAATTTTAATACATAGATGGTGCCTAGAATTTTCTATTGATACGGAAGTGCTGGGAAAGGAAGAGCATAGTTCCTTTAAATAATATAGAAGCGGGGAAGGGAAGAGAGTGCCGTCCCTGACTACTCCACCACCATGGACCTAGGTGAGGGTAGGCACTTCTGCCTTCATGCCCAAATGTTGCATTTTCCAAGACCACCTTGACTTGCCACACCCCCTTCCTGGGCCTATAAAAACTGGAGACCCTAGCAAGGCAGACACACGAGTGGCTAAATGTTGTGAGGAGCACATCGGTGGAAGAAGATACAAGTGGCTGGTCATCAAGAGCACATCAGTGGAAGGGGCATGTCAACAGGCACTGGCAGACCGGCAGGCCACTGAGCAGTGGAATGGTATGGAGTTTGTCCAGAGCAATAGAAGAGTCTAGCAGCCCAACTGTAAGGGAAAACCATCTCCCTTTGGTTCCTCCATCTGCTTAGAGCTACTTCCACCCAATAAAACCTTGCACTCATTCTGTAAGCCCACATGTGATCCAATAATTCCAGCACACCAAGGCAAGAAACCCTGGGGTACAGAAATCCCTCTGTCCTTGTGATAAGGAAGGGGGTCTAATTGAGCTGGTTAACACAAGCCACGTATAGATGGCAAACTAAAAGAGCACCTTGTAACATGCCCACCAGGGCTTCAGCTGTAAACATTAATCCCTAGACAGTGCCATATGGTCATAGCCCCATAGCCTGCCCATCTGTATGCTCCCCTAGAGGTTTGAGCAGTGGGACACTGAAGAAGAGAGTCACTCCCCCATTGCATGCCCTAGGAGAGGGAAGGGGAACTTTTCTCATATCACTGTGATCTCAGAATATCAATAGCTTCCAGAGTTACTCAGCTATTTCTTCCGCATTCACACTGGTTGTTGTCTACTACAGGCAGATAAGTAGTACTTATTCAGTCTGCATGAGATAATTTTATAGCCGTTCTTGAATGTTTTTAGTCACTTTAAGAATTAAAGCCTCAGAATCAAAATATATTTATTTTCACTGAATTTTTAGGCCATTGGTTGACAGTCTATTATGTTCAAATTCACTCACCAAATGCTAATCTTTTGTTTTATACCCTGGTATTTAGAAAGTATTTTTGGTGTGTAGTTTTTCATAACATTTACCTTAATTTTTCCTGGTACAATTCAAGATGGTTCACTGCTTTTCAGGTCTCAGAAAACAGAGTAAGAAAGCAAACAAATAAAAATCTCATGTGTTGGGGTCCGCGTGTTTCCTAAACAAAGAAATGAACACACAAGACAACACAAGACAAGACAAACATGGCGGCCGCCTCGAATGGCGCGCTCTGCTTTATTTTATACAGTCGTTTGTGGAATGTTGCCAAGTCACAAGACACATTGTTGTTTTTCTGACCTTTCCCTGACTTTCTGGATTTTCAAGATGTTTACACATAAACAAGCCCCCAACGCCCTGCTTCGTTTGCAAGAGCAGGACTTATCGGGAACGCCCTGCTTCGTTTGCAAGAGCAGGACTTATCGGGAACGCCCTGCTTCGTTTGCAAGAGCAGGACTTATCAGGAACGTCTGGTTTGCAAGCACATAGTCCTCTACACTCATGTCTACCTAACTACTTGCTGTTGTTACACTTCCTAAATATGTGTAGGTGTATATATACAGGCATATATACATATATGTATTTTTTGCTGTTGTTACACTTTCTACATTTATATATATATATATCCACTTCAAGAATCTCTCACAAGCCATTTTTACACTGCAGCATATGCATGTGTGTGTGTGTGTGTGTGTGTGTATAGCCATTTTCCCATTTGTGACATATGCTGCAGAGCAAAAATGGCTTGTGAGAGATCCTTGAAGTGGTGAGATATATATATACACACACACACATATATGTGTATATATATAAATTTAAGAAGTGTAATAACAGCAAGAAATATATATATACACACACATAAGGAAAATATAATATATATAATATATACATATATTCTTTGTGTGTGTGTATATATATTCCTTGCTGTTATTATGCTTCTTAAATTTATATATATACACATATGTATGTGGATATATATATATTTTATATATATATATACGGAATATATATGTATATTATACATATATATTTTTTTTTTTCCTGGATAAAATGTCTTAAGCTCTTAAATATCTTGTGAGCCAACAAAATTGGAGGTATTATTTGGTAATGCAGTTTTATTTGATGTAAAATAAGTGTTTTAGGTTTCGCCAATATTCACACTCTGAGTATCTATGAAAATCATGTTAAGTATGAGTTTAATACAACAAATCATAAAATAAGACTGTCAGATCAACCATTTCATCATAGTGTCTGCATTGTTTTGCTAGACAAAATTGGGCCGGTCACTTTATTTTATAATTTATTGTTAAGTGCTAGTCAATCAAGCTTCCAATCATGACTTAAGTATGAAATATAAGGTTGCATTTAATTCAGTTTGGCTGTATGTGTATTAAGAGAAGTATTGGCAACAATAAGGACAATTACACTAAAAATATAAGCCATGATAAAAGGAAGCCTATTGTGACAAAAGCAATAAGTGAGATGAGTGATAAGTAGTACTAATGCATAATTTGCAACTAAAATTTGTGAATTATGGTCAGAATTTCTTTTCAAGTAGCATTTCTTTTAAGGACACAATAGTAAAGACATGCTTTTGCTTTCTACTTATTATGTCTTGAGAAGTTTTCATGTCTCACTAATCTTCAGTGAAATAATAAATTTTGCAAAACAAAACAAAAATCTAAATTTCATGAAACGACTCAACATCAAATTGGAAATAATAAAGGAATAATTATATTATCATTGAAGTCCTGTGTTTAAAATCTGTATGCCAATTGTGGCATACTAAAGTTTGTAGGTTAAAGTTACATTGACTACAGAGAAGGAATGAAAATGGTTTTCTTTATACTAGTCTTATAATTTCTAAAGTGCACTAAGGAAGTCACGAGTAAAGCTAGAGCTTTAAGAACCATGATATTGAAGACTATAGAAATTAATTTAAAAATGCCTGTGTTACTAGAACATATTATAGAATAGTATAATATTTTTAACTTTAAGTATGTACAGGGCTCTTTAAATGTAAATATTATGACCAAAACTGACTTCGTTGATATCTGATTATATTGTCATTCCAGAAATATATTTTTTCCTTGCTGATCTTTTTTATCCACTTGGTTAATCTTTAAAACTCATTGATATTTGTACTTTCTTGATGCATGTATCTATAATCTAATTATTAATGACAGGCATAAGTAAAAATCTATTTAGATTAAGTAAATGTTCTTTTGTACCAAGTGAAGAAAATCAACACTACATACTTTTTTCTTTTGTCTATATTAAAAATACAATAAATGTGTAAATGTAAAATATTGTAGACTAATGAGAGAATTCCCCCTCTGCTTCTACAATCTAGAAATTCTGGAAACAGTATAAATGAAATGTTAAAATGTATAAACAAACACCAAATTAATAGAAAATAATTCCCAGGCTTCAGAGGGTAAAAAGGAAGTGAATGTCAGAATAATGTGTAGGACAGTGAACAGTAACTAGCAAGAAAATAGAGTCTGAAATGTAAAAAAATAAATTGAAGCACTTATCATTTAAAATTACACCTTAGCAAACATGGAGAGTTTTGCAATTTCATTGACAGGATTATTTGGTTTTAAAGCCCTTATAAGAAAAAAAGTAAGGTCTTGGACTGTAATATGATAGAAATGGAGCAGTGATCTTTTTTAAAACTCAAATCATATATAAAATATTTATCCACAGTAAAATAGCACAGTAAAAAGTAAACAAACCAACACACAGAAACTTATTTTGTACTGGCTTGTGTTATAATTATAATAAAATTCTCCCCTTAAAATGTTTACGTATAGGCACACTTATATAAAAGTTCGTGTTTTAAATGTTTAATTTCTATGTAAGCAAGGAAATCTCAAGCTGATAACGGCAAGTTGGGCCCAGATTGGCAAATCAATGTTGGTGATAAATTAAGGTACATCCCGGGAGCAATAAAAACTCTCCTATGTAGTCAGAACAAAATTATTGCATATAAAATATTAGTTAAGAGTGTTTAAAATTCAACATTTACAGCGAAAATGAGAAAACCTATTGTAAAAATAAACTGCCATTATAATTTTCTATGATAGAACCAGTTGCAGAGATTAAAAATACATATTTAAGGCCAGGAACTGTGGCTAATGCCTGTAATCCCAACACTTTGGGAGACTGAGGCGTGTGGAACACGAGGTCAGGAGATTGAGGCCATCCTGGCCAACATGATGAAACCCCATCTCTACTAAAACACAAAAAAGTAGTCAGGTGTGGTGGTGCACACTTGTAGTCCAAGCTACTTGGGAAGCTGAGGCAAGGGAATCAATTCAACCCGGGAGGCAGAGGTTGCAGTGAGCCGAGACTGTGCCACTGCACTCCAGCCTGGTGACAGAGCAAGACTCCATCTAAAAAAAAAAAAAATTTAATAATTAAATTCAACATAATGAATCAAGAACAATCATCTTCAAAAAAAGAGGGAATTAATTTTTAAAATACTTTTTAAGATACAATATAATCTTGTGAAATGAATAATAAAATAGCTAAAAGTAAAAACTCAACAGATGTGGTAAACACCATATTACATTCAATGAAATAACTAGTAAACTGAAAGTTGGGTCTGAAAAATATTACTCAGAAGACACTAAAAGACATATGAAAGACAACTGAGAGACAAGGGTGGCAGAATGGAAACGTCCAACATATGTTTAATAGTATTTCAATGACAAGAGGAAATATTGGAAAATATTATTTCTTAAAAAATGCCAGAATGATGAAAGACATCAATTGTAAGACTCAGAAACATAGTAAAATCTAAACAAGATAAATAACAAACAAACAAAAAATCCACACCTTTGTAGCAAAATTTCAAAACATTATTAATATAGTGAACTTAAAAACAAAGATAAAAGATAGATATTTACAAGAGATGTTAGACTTACTGTAGACTTCCCAGAGTATTAAAAAAAAAAAAAAAAAAAAAAAAAAAAAAAAAACCAGAAAAGAATGGCATAGTATTTTCTCTGTGTATATGAATACAACTGCCAAACTAAAGTTACTTACATGTTTATTTAAAAGCATGCCAGTTATCTACACAGTATAATTTATACCTTAAATAAGTAACTGGGTCACATTTTTCTTTGTGTCGGCAAAGGATCCAGTGAAAGGGTAATATTTTCCATCTCTGCATAAAGTGAGATGCAAGCCTACACACATTTGCACAAAGAGACTATCTAAAACTGGAACTTACACTTAAAAAGGAAGCAAAGTGTAGAAGTTTGGAAAATTTGCAGTCTGACAATGTTGTAGAAAAAAAAACAACAACAACAACAACAACAAAACATTTTTCCGGGAGAAATTCAAGCCAGCTGCAGAAATTCACATATGTAAAGAAGAGACAAATATTAATAGCCAAGACAATGGGAAAATGCCTCCAAGGTATTTCAGAGACTTTTATGGCAGCCCTTCCCATCACAGGCCCAGAAGACTAGGAGGGAAAAAATAGTTTTGTGGGCCAGGTCCAGGGCCTCACAGCTCTGTGCAGCCTCAAGAAATGGCATCCTTCCTCCCAGCCACTGCAGCTCTAGCTGTGGCTAAAAGGGGCCAAGGTACAGCTTGGGCTGTTGCTTCAGAAAGTGCAAGCTCCAACTTGGCAGCCTCCAGATGGTGTTGGGCCTGAAGGTGCACAGAAGGCAAGAGTTGAGGTTTGGGAGCCCTTACCTAGATTTCAGAGGGTGTATGAAAATGCTTGGATGCCCAGGCAGACGTGTGTTGCAGGGGTGAAGCCCTCATGGAGTACCTCTACTAGAACAGTGCAGAGGGGAAAATGTGGGGTTGGAGCTCCCACACAGTGTCCCCACTGGGGCACTTCCTAGTGGAGCCATGAGAAGAGGACCACTATTCTCCAGACCCCAGAATGGTAGATTGAGCGACACTTGCACTATGCACCTGTAAATGCTGCAGGCACTCAACACCAGCCCATGAAAGAAACTGTGAGGGCTGCATTGTTCAGCGCCACAGGGGTAGAGCTGCCCAAGGTGTCAGGAGCCCACTCCTTGCATCAGCATGCCCTGGTAGTGGGACACGGAGTTGAAGGATATTATTTTGGAACTTTATGGTTTAATGATGACTGTGCTGGGTTTGAACTTGCATGGGGCTTGTAGTCCCTTTGTTTTGGCCAATTTCTCCCATGTAGAATGGGATCATTTAACCAATTCATTTACCCCCATTGTATCTTGCAAGTAACTAACTTGATTTTGATTGTACAGGCTCAGAGGCAGAAGGGACTTGCCATGTCTCTGATAAGACTTTGGACTTGGGCTTTTGGTTTAATGCTGGAATGAGGTAAGACTTTAGGGGACTGTTGTGAAGGTATGATTGTATATTGAAATATGAGAAGGACATGAGCTTTGGGAAAGGCCAGAAGCAGAACGATACGGTTTGGCTCTGTGTCTCCACACAAATCTCATGTTTAACTGTGATCTCGAGTGTTGGAGGTGGGGCCTGGTGGGAAGTTATTAGATCATGTAGGTGGTTTATAATGGTTTAGCACCATCCCACTAGTGCTGTCTCATAATAGAGTTCTCACAAGACTGGTTGTTTAAAGTGTGTATCACTTCTCCCTTTGCTCTCTTCCTCCTGCTCCCACTATGTAAGACATGCTGGCTTCCTCTTTGCCTTCTGCCGTGATTGTCAGTTTTCTGAGGATTCCCCAGCCATGCCTCCTGTACAGCCTGCAAAACTGTCAGTCAATTATAAGTTTTTTTTTGTTATAAATTACCCAGTCTCGGATAGTTTTTTTATACCAATGTGTGAATGAACTAATACAGTCTTTTTTTAATTAGGCTCACAGAATTATTTTTAAATTAACCCACAAAAAGCTCCCAAATCCTAACTAAATTTGCATTGCTTGCCATACATAGGCCATCTCCTATAGTTCCAGCTCTGTAACTCTTTCCCTGAGTGTAACTCAGTATGTGGCCCTGCATGGCAGCCTTCTCTTTTTTGGAACTTTAAGTAAGAAGGAATTTTGCTTTTCTTCTCTCCAGATGGTCATTGTGTTGTATCCCATCATCATCAGAATGTAACAAATATTTTAAAAAACCCTAAAGCAAGTGCATAATTATGTGTTGTCTTTTCATTCTATATGAATATTATTCTTCTGCTTTTGATCTTTCTTCTCTTATGGATGGAAAAAGACATTTATTTATGCCAGATTAAAAGCTAAATGTCATGTGTCTGAAGCTGTGAGGATCTTTCCTAGTAAATATACATATAATATAGCAGCTGCAAAGGGAATTAATATTTATTTGAGTTTGTGCTAATTCACTATGATCTGCCAAATTTCATCTAATTTCTATAAGAGCCAAACTGGTAAACTAAATGGGCATATAATAATGAATACAATTTCTATGCTCATAACATGCTTAAACAAGGCACTAACCTATTAACCTCTTTTATGTGATATTGTTTACAATTTATTATTTTGGCTGAGGTGAAAGTTGTTAGAAATTTTCACTTAATCTTTTTATTATAATAGTTCTTACACATATTTCAAAAACCCAAAATAAGGATTCTGTTAATTACCAAGTATATTCATTCTAATTATGTATTTGAAGACTAAGGAAAACAAACACTAGATTGGTCCATGGATCCAGTGAACACAGTATAAACTGGAACTGGCCTAAGACTGCATTGCCCAGTCTCCACATGTCCCACACGAACAAGGGGAGAATGATGAGGCCTCAGGTATCTACTTTAGATGTTATTTGTTTGTAAGAAGCCTGAAGGGGAGAGGTTGATTAGCTAACATGAAAGTTGCTTCTTCAGAATGAGATAATAATTAAAGTTTTCATCATTATTATTGTTGGGAACCTGGCAAACACAACAATTCTTCAACTGACACTTAATGGGATTTTTCTTGTGTTAATGGCAGACTAGAAGTAAAGAAGAATGCACAGTGATTGAGATCCAGAGTAAAATTACCTGAATTCCTGATTGAATAAAGAGACTTTTCTTTAATTATCTTAATCATGCCTGCAAAAATAAAAGTCTAATTTTTTTTCTACAGCTAGATGGTAACATACTAGATCCTCAATTTTTTCAAAATATTATACAATATTCAAATAAAAATGTATGTATATTTCAAGAAACAAGATGGATGATGACAATATAATTGGCCCAAAAGTGATTCAGATATTAAAGTTATTAGACAGAAACTCTAAAATAAATATAATTATTATTTTCAAGAAAATTAATAGCATTAATAATAGAGGAACTGAATGTAAAAACAAAATCAAGTGAAAAGCATAAAAGAGAAACAAAAACACAACTGAAATTCAAAATGTATGTATTAAAGAGTAGATTTAGTTTATTACCTTGATTGTGTTGGTGGTATCATGGGTGTTTGCATATGTCTAAATCTATCCACATGTATGCATTAAATATTTGCAGTTGTTTATATATCGATTATACTCCAACAAAACTGTTTAAAAGAAAAGTAGAATGGTTGTAAAGTTGAAGTGAAGAATATTGAGTTGAAGAAATGAGGGAAACTATATAGACTAAAGCAAGGAGAGAAAAAAAAGAGAAAATAGACGAAAGTGGATACAAATATCATGGTAGAAAAGACTAACACAAGCATTATTACAAAAAGAATATTTGAAGAGATAATATTCCAAAAGTGGCATAAAACATCATACCACATATTTATGAAACCCAAGAAGCTCCAAGCAAAATGACTTCACTAACAATACCAAGTCATAATCAAAGTTATTGTGTTAAAAAACAGTGAGAAAAAGAAATATATATAAAGCATCCTGGAAAAAGATACTTTATATTCACAGAAGTAACAATGAGACAGACAGTTGATGCTTTAATTGAAATTTGGTACCTGGACGATAAAGGCATATAAAGTGGTGGAAAATACTGCTAAGTATTAACTATACAGTCAATATAACTATCTTAAAAGGTGAAGGGGTATAAAATGTTTTCAGATTCATAAATTAAAAGGAAAAAGAGTTGTAGATTATAGAACCATATTAAAAAGGATATTAATGAGTTTATACAGAAGCAAAATAATGCCAGAGAAAAGGCACAACAATTTAGGGAAAAAAAAAAAATTAGGGAAAATTTATGGATAAATTATAACAAATATTAGCATACAGCACAACATTTATAATTTCTTGTGGTATTTTTAATTTATGTAGAATTAAAATACATGCAGAGGTAGAGGAAGATGGCAGACAGAAGACAGGGCTAACATGCAGCTCCCATTTGGACTGACAAAACAGCGTGTGAACACTCACACTGCAAATTTTTGCTGAAAGAACCATTGCAGGGACCAGGCGTGGTGGCTCACGCCTGTAATCCCAGCACTTTGGGAGGCTGAGGAGGGCAGATCACGAGGTCAGGAGATCGAGACCATCCTGGCTAACACAGTGAAACCCTGTCTCCACTAGAAATACAAAATTTAGCCGGGTGTGGTGGCCGGTGCCTGTAGTCCCAGCTACTCAGGAGGCTGAGGCAGAAGAATGGCATGAACCCCGGAGGCGGAGTTTGCAGTGAGCTGAGATCTGGCCACTGCACTCCAGCCTGGGTGACAGAGCGAGTCTCCGTCTCAAAAAAAAAAAAAAAAAAAAAAAAGAACTATTGCAGGACTGTACTAGGAAAATGGAAAGAATTCACAGATCCTTTGAAAGGAGTGGCATGAGATAGGCAAAAAACTGTGAGTTCTCAAAGTATGAGAGAGGAAAAACCTGCTTCCAAACACACCATCCCACTGGGGAATCTAAAAGTACAGATCACAGGAGAAGGATTTAACTTTACCTAGTGCTGGAATGGATTTAGGAAGCCATGGAAAATATAAAAGTTAAAGCAACAGTGGCAAGAGCCTTATAGGTACTCCCATTCTCCAGCTGGAGCACAGGGAAGCCATCTTTGACTATATCTCACAGAGGCCCTCAGGAAAGGCACCCAGCAAAATTACGGAGGGGTCACAAGGTCTCAGAAGTTTCCAACTGAATTTTGCAATGATTTTGACTGGGAACTAACTTTTTTGAGCAGAATATGGGGGAAAACAAGAACTGTGACACATATGAGGGCAAAAGCTGCAGCCAATATTGTAGCCAGGCAGGTAGGGGCAAGGCTAGAAAGCTGAGCTTCCTTGATCAGTTCAGTAGGTTATGGCCGGGAAAAAAGTCTGAGGTCTGCTTCAGCAAGCTGTCTGGATTTAACCCAGCAGTTTTAGTGGAAACCAGGGCACTGTGGAAGCCAGACCGGCCCCGCCAACTGCATGGGAGATGGGTGAAGTCTTTGCTACTGACTAGCTCCCACTTCCCTGACAAACAATATTACCAAGCAGAGGCAGCCATACTCCCCTCTAGGACATAATTTCATTGGCTTGAGAACCACCCCCATCTCCCACGGTGGGCACAGCAAACCCTGACAAAGGAGAGTTTAAGCCCAGACCCACTTAATCTTGCCCCCACCTGCTGGTATTTTTCTACCAGCTCTGGTAGCCAAACACAAAAGACACACAGTCTTCACTGCTTTAGGGCCCTGCCCATTGCCTGAGTAACCAGAATACCTCCCTTGGCCAACTTAGGGCAAGCTTATATTCCACCACAGTTGGGGCTCTCTTACAACTGCCACTGTTTGGCTGGAGGCCAACCAACTCAGGCCTTTACAGCAACTCATGACAGAACAACCCTGCTCCAAGGAAGGAGAAAATGACCATTAATACCACGCCTGAAACATACTGGCTAACAAGCGGCCCTGAATCTGTCCATGTGACAATTTCACTGACTGCTAACATAACCAGCATTTGAGAAAGTCAGCACACTAAATATATCTACAATCAAAATTCCTCATGAAATCTATTTCACTCCCCTGCTATTACTACCAGATCAGGTCCTGGTATTCACAACTGAGAAACCTGAAGACACACCGCATCACAGGACTATTTGCAACCATTACCCAACACCAGCTGGAGCCTGGTGGCACTGCTGGGTAGCTAGACTCAGAAGAGCAATAACAATCACAGTAGTCTGGCTTTCAGGAAGCCCCCATAACTAGGGGAAAGGGGGGAGTGCCATATCAAGGGATTACCCCATAGGACAAAAGAATCTTCATGTCTACAAGCAGCAAGAATCAAATTAAGCTAATATAGATATTAAATCCTGATTTTTAAGAGGCAAAAAAAAAAAAAAAAAAAAAAAACCACAAAAAAAAACCATAGTCTAATCAAAAATAAATTCAAGAACAATTATAAGAAATAGTCTACCCAAATGAGAAGAAATATAAAAGTAATTCTGGTAATATCACAAAACAGTGTTCTATAACACCTCCAACATATCACACTAGCTCCCCTGCAATTGTTCCAAACCGAGAAGAAATCTGAATTGCCAGATAAAGAACTCAGAAGGTTGGTTATTAAGCTACTCAAGGAGATACCAGAGAAAGGTGAAAACTAACTTAAACAAACAAAGAAGCAAACAAACAAAAAACAGAATATGGATGAGAACTTTTCCATGGAAATACATGTTGTAAAAAAATCACAATTTTTGGAAATAAAAGATACACTTAGAGAAATACAAAATGCAGTAGAAAGTTTAAATCATTTAGTAGAACAAGTACAAAAAGGAGCTTGAAGACAGGCTTTGAAATTGTCCTAATTGGACAAAGACAATGAAAAAAGAATGAGAACAATGTCTCCAAGAAGTTTGGGATTATGTTAAATGTCTGAACCTAAGAATAATTGGTGTTCTTGAGGAAGAAGAGAAATCTCAAAGTTTGGAAAACTTATTTGAGAAAATAATTGAGGAAAACTCCCCTGGCCTTCAAGAGGTCTAGGCAGTCAAACATAAGAAGCTCAAAGAATTCCTGGGAAATTTATCACAAAAATATCATCTCCTAGGCACATAGTCAACAGGTTATCTAAAGTCAAGATGAAGGAAAGAATCTTAAGTGCTGAGAGACAAAAGCATCCAGTAACATATGAAGGAAAACCTATCAAATTAACAGCTGATTTTCCTGGAGACATCTTACAAGCCAGAAGGGACTGTGGTCATATCTTTAGCCTGCTTAGACAAAATAATTGTCTGCTAAAAATTTTGTATTCAGCAAAACTAAGCTTCATAAATAAAGGAGAGATAAAATCTTTTGCAGAAAAACAAATGTTAACATAATTTGCCACTATCAAGCCTGCACTACAAGAAATGCTCAAAGAAGTTCTAAATCTTAAAACAAAATCTTGAAATGCACCAAAACAGAACCTTCTTAAAATATAAATCTCAAAGGGCCTATAAAACAATAACACCATTAAAAATACACGGTATTTGAGCAACAACTAGCATGATAAATAAAATGATACTTCACATCCCAATACTAACATTGAATGTAAATGGCCTAAATGCTCCATTTAGAAGATACAAAATTGATAAAAATCTACCAAGTGAGTTATCTGCTGTCACCAAGAAACTCACTTAACACAAAAGGACTTACATAAACTTAAAGTGAAAAGGTGGAAAAAAAATATTACATGCAAATGGAAACCCAAAACAACCATTTGTAGCTATTCTTATACCTTTAAAAAAAGACTGTAAAGCAGCAAGTGTAAAAAAGAAAAGACAAAAACAATATTATATAATGACAAAAAGATTAATCCAACAGAAAAATATCATAATTCTAAATATATAATTACCTAACCCTGGAGCTCCCAAATTCATAAAACAGTTGCTACTAGACCTAAGAAATGAGACAGACAGCAACAAAATAATAATGGAGGAATTCAAGATTTCACTGAAAGCCCTATACAGGTCGTCAAGACAGAAAGTCAACAAATATACAATGGACTTAAACCATGCCTTAGAACAAGTGGACTTAAAATATATTTATAGATCTATTCTATGAAACAACTGTAGAATATACATTGTTTTCATCAGCACAGGAAATATTTACCAAGGTAGACCTAAAACAAGTCTCAATAAATTTAAGAAAATTGAAATCATATCAAGTATCTTCTCAAACCACAGTAAAATAAAACTGGAAATTAACTCCAAAAGGAACCATCAAAACTATACAAACACAGGGAAATTAAATAATCCGATCTTGAATAGTCTTTGGGTCAATGATAAAATCAAGACAGAAATTTAAAAATAAAATTAACTCAATGATATTAGTGACACAATTTATCAAAACCTCTGGGATACAGTAAAATTGGTATGAAGAAAAATGTTCATAGCATTAAATGCCTACATCAAAAAGTCTGAAAGAGCATAAATAGATAATCTAATGTCATATATCAAGGAAATAGTGAAACGAGAACAAATCAAACCCAAACCCAGCAGAAAAAAAGAAATAACAAATATCAGGGCAGAATTAAATAAAGTTGAAACAAACAAACAAACAAACAAACAAAAAACAAACAAAAAATGAAAGAAAAACTGGTTCTTCCAAAAGATAATCAAAATTAATCTACCATTAACAAGGCTAACTAAGAAAAGGAGAAGATCCAAATAAGATCCATCAGAAACCAAATGAGAGATATTACAACCAATAAGACAGAAACACAAAAGATCATTCAAGGCTACTATAAACACCTTTGTGCACAAAAATTAGAAAACCTAGAGGAGATGGATAAATTCCTGAAAATATATAACCTTCCTAGATTAAACCAGGAAGAAATAGAAACTCTGAACAGACCAATAACAATTAGCAAGATTGAAACAGTAACAAAAAATATTGCCAACAAATAAAAGTACAGGACCAGATTGATTCACAGATGAATTATATCATTCAAAGAAGAATTGGTACAAATCTTACTGAAACTATTAGAGAAAGACAGAACTCTCCCTAAATTATTCTGTGAAGCCAGTATCACCCTAATACCAAAACCAGAAAAGGACATAACAACAACAACAACGAAAACTACAGACCAATATCCCTAGAGAAAACAGATGCAAAAATTCTCAACAAAATGCTAACTAGATAATGTTGATATCAACAATATATCAAAAAGATAATGCATTTATGATAAAGTTGGTTTCATACCGGAGATGCAGGAAAGGTTTGACATACACAAGGCAACAAATTTAATATATCATATAAACAGAATTAAAAACTAAAATCATATGATCTTCTCAAAAGATGTAGAAAAAGCATTTGACAAAACCCAGCATCCCTTTATGATAAAAAGGCTCAGAAAAATGGGCATAGAAGGGACATACCTCAAGGTAATAAAAGCTATCTATGACAAACCCACAGCCAACACTACAGTAACTGGGGATAAGTTGAAAGCCTTTTCCCTAAGAACTGGAACAAGACAAGGATTTCTACTTTTACCACTTCTATTCAACATAATACTGGAAGTCCTAGCCAGAGCAATCAGCCAAGAAAAGGAAATAAAAGGCATCCAAATCAGTAAAAGGGAAGTCAAACTGTCACTGTTCCCTGATGATGAGTTTATACACTTAGAAAACCCTAAAGACTCATCTAAAAGGTTTCTAGATCTGGTAAATGAATTCAGTAGTCTCAGGATACAAAATTAATGTACACAAATCAGTAGCACTGCTGTACACCAAAAATGGTGAAGTTGAAAGTCAAATCAAGAACACAATCCCTTTTACAACAACTGCAAAAATATAAATAAAATATTTAGGAATATACCTAACCAAGGAGGTGAAAGAGCTCTACAAGAAAAACTACAAAACACCGCTGAAAGAAATTAGTAATGACACAAACAAATGGAAACACATCCCATGCCCTTGAATAGGTAGAATCAACATTATAAAAATTGTGAAAATGACCATACTATCAAAAGAAATCTACAGATTCAATGCAATTCCCATCAAAATACCAACATCCTTATTGACAGGAGTAAAAAAAACAAATCCTAAAATTCATATGGAACCATAAAAGAGTCTGCATAGCCAAAGCAGGACTAAGCAAAAAGAACAAATCTAGAGGCATCAAATTACCTGACTTCAAAGTATGCTACAAAGCCATAGTTACCAAAACAGCATGATACTAGTATAAAAATAGGCACATAGACCAATGAAATAGAATAGAGAACCCGGAAATAAAGCCAAATACTTACAGCCAACTGACCTTTGACAAAGAAAACAAAACATAAAGTTGGGAAAAGACACCCTATTCAACAAATGGTGATGGGATAACTGGCAAGCCACACACAGAAGAATAAAACTGAATCCTCATCTCTCATTTTATACAAAAATCAACTCAGGATGAATCAAAGACTTAAATTTAAGACCTGAAACCACAAAAACTCTAAAAGGTAACATTGGAAAAACTCTTCTAGACATTGGTTTAGGCAAAGATTTCATGACAAGAACCCAAAGCAAATGCAACAAAAAGAAAAATAGATAAATGGGAACTAATTAAACTGGAAAAGTGGTGCATGGTGAAATAAATAATCAGCTGAGTAAATAGTCACCCCACAGACTAGGAGAAAATATTTCCAAAGTATGCATCCAATAAAGGACTAATATTCAGAATCTATAAGACACTCAAATCACCAAGAAACAAAAAATAAAATACCATCATAAAGTGAGCAAAGGACATGAATAGATAACTCTCAACAGAAGATATATAAATGACCAACAAACATAAAAATGCCCAACATCACTAATTATCAGAGAAATGCAAATTAAAACCACAGTGAGACACCTCATTACTTCTGCAACAATGGCCATGATTAAAAAATCAAAAAATAATACATGTTGCTGTGGATGTGGAGAAAAAGGAACACTTTTACACTGCTGGTGGGAATATAAAGTAGTACAACCACTCTAAAAAACAATATGGAGATTGTTTAAAGAAATAAAGGTAGAACTACCACTGGATCCAGTAATCCCACTACTGAGTATCTACCCAGAGGAAATAAGTCCTTATATGAAAAAGATAATTGCACATGCATGTTTATCATAGCGCAAATTGCAATTACAAAAATATGGAAACAAATGTTCATCAGTAGACAAAGAAAATGTGTCATATATACACCATGGAATACGACTCAGACATGAAAAGGAATGTAATAATGGCATTGGCAGCAACCTGGATGAAGTTGGAGACCATTATTCTAAGTAAAGTAACTCAGAAATGGAAAACCAAATAACATATGTTTTCACTTATAAGAGAATTAAGCTATGAGGATCCAAAAGCATAAGAAGGATACAATGAACTTTGGGGACTCAGGGGAAAGGGTGGGAGCGGGGTGAGGGATAAAAGACTACACATTGGGTACAGTGTACACTCTTCAGGTGATGGGTGCATTAAAATTTCAGAAATGACTACCAAATAACTTATCCACATAACCAAAATGACCTGCTCCCCAAAAACTATTGAAATAAAATAAAATTTTAAAATATTAAATAAAATTGGCAATAAAAAAATAAAATACATGGCAAGAGTAACACCAAAGTCAAAGAAGGTAAATGAAACTAAGTATTTTAAGGTCTTTTAACTGTCCATCATGTATTAAAAGAAGTAACTTACATACTAATCAAACAGAAAAATATGTAAATTATAACATTTTAGGCACCCTCAAAATAATGGTAAATTTACATATAAATAACAAACTCTTAGATAGCTAAGTAGACTTATAAATGATTGTTTAAAACAGTCTCTGAAGAACAAAAGGTACATAGATAAAGAGAAACTGAAAAGCAAGTAGCAAAATCACAGATATATTTGGGCCTGTATTTATCAACTTACTACCAGTAAATAAACCATTCTAGTTACAAGGTAGAAACAGACAGAATTAAAATTAAGTTATATTTAAAATGTAAAAAATATGTTATTCATAAGACATGCAATTAAAAACACAGAAAGGATGAAAGTAACATAACAAGGCAAAAAAAGATATATTTCACAAACAACAACCAAAGGAAAGTTGGCATAGTTGTACTAATATTAGACATAGTAGAAGAGGCAAGAAGTATTTCATCAGAGATAAAGACGAATGTTGCATTATGATGAAAGTGTTAATCCACCAGGAATTATAACACATACAAATTGCTATGCAACTAATATTATAGCTTCAAAATCATAAGTGTTGGGTGAAGTGAAAGGAGAAAATGGATAAATCTATAATCATAGGTGGAAATTTTGAGAAACATTTTTTAATGACTAACAGAATAAACAAGAGAAAAAAAGAAAGAAAGAAGGAAAGAAAGATTTAAATAACACAATTACACATTGGGTACAGTGTACACTGTTCGAGTGATGGGTGCACCAAAATCTCAGAAATCACCACTTAAAAACGTATCCAATTAACCAAACACCACCTGTTCCCCCAAAATTATTGAAAATAATGAATTAAGTGGTTAACACAATTCATAAGATTTAAACAGCATATTAAATAAATATTTAAATAACATCAAGAACAAGATTGATTTAATTGGCATATGTGAAACAGTGCACTCAGTAATAAGATAATATAGATTCTTTTTAAGTCCACACAGAAAATTTACTAAAATTGACCACATAAAGGGCCATGTAGAAAATCTAAAAAACTTTGAAAACCTGAAATCATACAGAGTATGTTCTCTGGCCACAATATGTAATAATTTTGCTACAAATTAATGACAAAGAAAATTTGAAATTCTCAATGATTGTAATTAAGATAGACTCTTAAATAAGCCATATATTGAAGAAAGCAATAATATAAATTAGAATACGTTTGCAACTGAATGACAGTGAGAGTTGTAAGATGCATCTAAGACCTGTTTAGAGGAAAATCTTACCGTTTTAAATACATATAATGAAAAAGAAGGAAATACGAGAAATTAGTGACCCAGTAGCCTCTTCAAAAATCAGTTATCTATTATTCTGTTTTAATTTTACACATTGTAGGAGTGTTGAGGTTGTATTTTAGATAGATCTTAATTTGCAATGTCCTGAAGATTTGATACTGAGGGCCTATTCTTATGCTTACTGTTCACCTGGACATCTTTGTGAAATACCTGTTCAAGATTTTGCCATTTCCTGAGTTGTTTATATTTTCCTAATCAATATTCCTGTTGTATATTTAAAATGTGAGCTCTTTAGTAGATATATGCATTACAATTCCTTCTCCCACCCTACAGCTTTATTATTTACTCTCTTAGTAGTATCTTTTGATGAGCATAAATTCTTAATAAAGTTTAATTCATCAATTAAAAAAACTTACCAAAAGAAATATTAAACTATATCTAAAGAAAGTAAATAAAAATGAGAGCAAGATATAATAAAATAAAATAAAATAAATAAATATACAATTGATAAATATATATTTACATTATATTTAAGTAAAATTAATGTATATAATCAACATGGTCAGATGAGAAGAAAATTAAAGGAAGAGGATAATCCAATATTCAATAAACTTATGAAAATAGAATTATTCTCATCTATTAGATAATTGCCAATTAAAAATACCACGTAACATCATTTCAAATACAAATAACACAATTTTTTTTTTCTGTTTAATTTTCTAGGCTAATATTGTGATTTATCTTTCAAAATGTATTTTAGAATTGACTTTTTATGTCTTTTAAAAAGCATGACAGAATTTAAATTTGAATTATACTGAATTATTTCTTTTCATTTTAGGAGAATTGATACATTGACTACATTTAATCTTTCAATCTAGATATATGTTCTTTCCATTTATTTAGGTGTTGTTTTATATACTTAGAAAAGTTCTACAGTTTACCATATAGAGACTTTTCATGTGTTTTATATTTATTCCAAGAAAAATTGAATTATTATGTTAGAAAATCTAAGGCAGGTATTGTGAGAATTGGCTTTCATGTGTTCTTTTATATATTTAGAAAAGTTCTACTGTTTACCATATATAGACTTTTCATGTGTGTTATATTTATTCCAAGGTAAATTGCATCATTCTGTTAGAAAATCTAAGAAAGGTATTGTGAGAATTGGCTTCTCATGAAAAAAAGGTAGATATTCTGTCATTCATAAATTTTCAAGTTTCCAATCCATGCAATCCAATCTCCATAGGAGACAAGAACAAGTTGCTTTAAAAAGAAATAATCAGATAATTGAAAGAGGGCTCTCAGATATTTTTTAAAAATGTTTTTAATTTATAAAAGTTTAAAAATATTTAGATAGAGTGGATGATGAAATAAGTCTCCCAGAAAGCAGGGAATGGTTATACTTTGCAAATATCTTTTTTGGTCACCCATATTCTCAACTTCTTTGGAGTATGCAGAAACTATATAGGTTCTGCTTCAGAGAATGTAAGTAGAAATAAACTGTCAGTTACAAACTGAAGCATGAAGGAGCCTATTTGTGCTCTCTTTGCCTGCTATAAAGATTATAGGAGACCGCAGATTTAGACGATAGTGCTATGAGATCACAGTTGCCCCAAATTTTCTGCGACTTCATTGAGGGCAACTGCCCTGGAGAGTGTCTAAGAAACTACAGTGGACTTTGCTTGAGAGAAATATGAACAGTAGTTTTGTTAAGCTACTGGGACTTGGACATAGTTTATTACCACAACGTAAAATAGATTGCTCCACTGTGAGGTAAGTCTTTTAAATGTATGTTCACACACACATACCCTTCCCCAGTAAATCTTGGATGTTTTAGAATTGTCTTTTTATGCCTTAGTGTTACACGATTTTATAATATTACAGTTTTATAATTTGTATGCATTAGTACTTCTTTTCTTTTACCCAGCCTGCTTATTTCTCTGCAATGGTCTTCTTCACTTGGAGCAACCAGGACATCCTTCAGTTTAGAGGGTCCACATCTGTTACTGTTTTCATAACTACTTCCATTGTGTTTCCCACTTGCTTTTTCTAAAGCTCAGTTGTCAAATATTGTAATTACTGAAAATATTTTTTAGGCTCTTATCTTCCCTATCATATTTTCTACTTTTTTTGTCAAAATGACAGAATTCCATCTTGGAACTTCATTTTCAAGAACTTCTAATCCATCCGAAAATTTTAATTTTTTATTATGAATCATTTGCTGTTAAGTTTTCCACAATACCTTGTTGTTCTTTTATATAATATGGAAATATAAAGCAAAGCAAAGCATTTCACGTAAACTACACTGCCAGAGGATATTTTGTGATTAATGGATGAACTAATCAAGTTATTTTTCTCTAAAACTATTTAAAATTATTATTCAAAAATACATTGCCCATTAGTGAAAAAGTTCAAAAAGCCCTAGCTGAAATATTTGTATATTTAAAAATTTAAACCTGTTTCCTTATAGCACATATAGTCCTAAAAGGAACAACCTGAATTGTAGAATGCTGAACAATATTTTTACTTGTTTGTTTTATTTTATTTTTTACTAAGGACAGTGTCTCTCTGTCGTCCAGGCTGGAATGCACTGGTGCAATCATGGCTCACCATAGCCTCAAGTTCCTGGGCTCAAAAGATCCTCCCATTTCAACCTCCTGAGTGGCAAAACGGCCTCTCCGCATACACGAAGAAAATTAGTGACGGGGCGCAGTGACTCTTGCCTGTAGTCCCAGCACTTTGAGAGGCGGAGGCAGGCATATCAACTGAGGTCAGCAGTTCGAGACCAGCCTGTCCAACATGACGAAACCCTGTTTCTACTAAGACTCCAAAAAAATTACCCAGGTGTGGTGTCACACACCTATAATCCCAGCTACTCTGGAGGCTGAGGTAGGAAAATCGCTTGAACCTGGGAGGTGGAGGCTGCAGTGAGCCAAGATGGTTCCATTGCACTCCAGCCTGGGTGACAGAGTGAGACTTCATTTCAAAAAAATTAAAAAATTAAAAAAAAAATAAAATTAGGTTTGGTGGTGCACACCTGAGTAGCTAGGACTACAGGTGCAAACCACCATGCCTGCCTAATTTTTAATGTTTTTTATTATTTTTTTTATTTTTTGTAGAGAGGCAGTTTTGCCATATGTTGGTCTGGATGGTCTAGAACTCCTAGATTCAAGTGATCCTCCCATCTCAGCCTCTCAAAGTGTTGGAATTACAGATATGAGCCACCACATTGCGCCTGGTTAATATATTTTAATTGGAGTTTACAATATCCTATTCTTATGAGCTATAGATTAGAAAATACAATACAATATTAAGTGACAGACCAAAGATTGAAATATGACCATTAAAGGGTTACATAGTTAAATTATTTTTAAAGTAGTAAGAAACAAGCTCAGAAAATTTGGTTATTTTCTTGTCACAGAGGCAATTTTAAAAATACATACATTGGCAAAAAAGACATAGATTGACACAGCTATTGAACAGTTCAATGAGATTTTTTGTCCAAATAACTTCAATATTTGTATTTAATTCTGTTCTCTCAATAAGAAAATCCTCTCTCTTTAATCAATAGTGTGTACAACATTAATTCAAACCACAACTTGCCCTCTCTTAGCAACTGCATAAATTGGTAATTTCGTTATGATCTCTTCTGAGCTTTTGCTCTCCCTATGGTATAACCCTACAATGAAGCATGCCAGGAAACCATATTAGTTTTTGTGTACCTTTTCATAACACTAACATGTGCCAAAGGGAATTTTTTAAATACAGGATTATTGTTTCACAACTCTTCAAAGGTTATGCCATGGTTTCTTAATGCTACATAACATGCATTAGTCAATATAAAACATTTTCAAATACACAATAGAAAAATAAAAGTTTCTTTACAAACTGAGACGACAATTATGGAAGCCAAAAAATATCCTGGTGATTGAAGAAAATTAGTTTATGACAAATACACACTCAAACACGCACATTAACAACAAGAATGCAAAAGATTACCATCCTAGCTGGAAGTAAACTTTTATGAGCAGTGCATTCTTAAAAGGAAGCCGCCTACATGCATACATTTATGAATGTTCAGTTATTATAGAACAAATGTGGAGAAAAAAATTAGGAATCTGCTTTAATGTGATATCAAACCAAAGAATTGTAAGCAGAATAGGTTATTGTTTTTAAGTGAGGTTATATATCTTAAATTAGAAGAAATCTTCTCGAATTAAAAAGAGTATAGTTTATGTATGTAATATATTTTCAATTGGTATTTTGATACCACTCTGCCTGTAATCCAGTTTAAAGCCACTTCCACATTGTTAGATATTTGTTACAGAAGCATCACACTTCCCATTACTAGACTCTATATTAGTTTGCTAGGGCTACGATTACAAAGTCCTACAGACTGGGTGGCATAAACAATATACATTTTTTGTCTTACAGATATGAAGGTCGGAAGTCCAAAATCAACTTATCATTAGGGTTACTTCCTTACAAGAGCTGAGAGGGAAATGTCTGCTTCTAGCCTTTCTCATTGGCTTGTGATGGCGTCTCCTTATGTCTCTTAACATCATGTTTTCTCTATGAACAACTGTATACAAATTTCCCCTTTTAACAAGGACATCAGTCTCATTGGATTAGAAACTCCCCATGACCTCCCTTTTTCTTGATTAGCCCATTTCCAAATAAAGTCATATTCTAGGTACTAGGAATTAAGACTTCAACATATGAATCTGGGGATCACACAGTTCAACTCATAACAGGATCCATTCTCAAATAATTATCATCTTCCTATCATCTCATCTCTTTCTCAAACCTCCTTGTCACCAATTCTGCAATCTGTTTTTTACAAGCCTCTGGAAATGTAGACAAACCATAAGACAATGACAATGAAGTAGTAATATTTCTGAATGTATCTCCCTAGCTCCAAAAATTGAACAATCAAATGTAATGCTCAAAGTTCTGCTTACTATGAAAATTTTTCATCCTTTTTGGCTTTCTGAGTCACCCTCACAAGGCCCATAATACTGCAGCAATCAACTCAGCTGATACTGGTTTTGCCTGCAGAACTATCTTTAAATCAAGCTTGTATATTTTTATTCTTTCTTAACTGGCTTTAAGAAACTTCCCATGAAGCCACAGGTGTGTGTTAAGGAATATATAACAATGCCGCAAAGATAGCTATTATACTGAGAGTTTGAGCAAACAGTTCATGTAGCTTTCTTGTGCCTTCAGGAGCTTCATTATGAGTAACTTTATGGTTTGGTGTAACAAATGGCATCCAGTTTATCATAGATAGTTCAGTTCTTAGGGTCACATTAAATTCATGGTCAAGAATTTAGTTTCTGTAAGGGTCCAGTAGCAATTGTACACAATACTTGATCAGGTTTGTTATACTATTACAAGACTCAGAGGTCTTGCACACATGTGAAATAATTGAGTTAAAATGGGAATCACTGTACCTGCAGCTTCCAAGTTTCTCATGAAAATACTAATCTCTGCAATTCACTCAGCAATGTGGTATTGTTATGGTCAACTATATTAGTAAGAAGGGCTGGATGCAAGGTCTTGCACTTAGACTTTTCTACCATAGTAATTCTCACTAGATTGACCAGGTATCCAATGTAGAATTATTTCTTGTTTGACAAGTATTTTTGTTCTAACTATGCATTCAGTAGGTGGAGAAATAAATACAGGATCGGTCTCTGGAGCCTCTGGTTCCACTCTGAGACAGACATAAACCAACAGACTATCTTCCAAAACATACAAGTACTGACGCTATACACCACATCAGAGGGTTGCTCTAGATTCTGTAGGTTAGCCTGAGGTCAGAGGCAATGCTAAATAAGCCCAGTCATAAGTGGAAATTGCAAATAAGATTTCACATCAAACCCACTGAAATACTATGGCAGGAGGGAAGAGATGCGGTAGTAATAACATTTGTAATAACATAAATTGCTCAGAACATGATAACTATTAGCAATGCATAATAACTATTAGTCTAAATAAGAGATTATAAGAAATAAGTGGTGCATGACAAACCTTAAACAAACCAACAAACAAAAAAAGAAATCAGTGCTGTCAGGTGTAAACAATGTCAAGGAACATGTATGTTCCTTGATTAATGCTCCTTTGATTAATGCTAGGGGATATTGAGAAAAAATGAATTAAAGAATAGGCTTCATCACTGGGCATGCAAGCTTATACTTGTAATGTCAGCTACTCAGGAGGCTGAGGTGGGAGGTTCACTTGAGCCCAGGAGGGAGAGACTGCAGTGAGTGAGCTGAGATCATTCCACTGCAGTCCAGCCTGGGTGAAAAAGTAAGACCCTGTCTCAAAATAAAGAAATAAGTAAATAAAAATAAAAAAAGACCAGGCTTCATCAGGGAAGTGAAGATTAATCATTTTCTCATTTTCACAAGGGTTCTCTATATATTTTTCCAAAACTTAAGAATTTAGTCACTAGCAGTGACTCGTAAAAGCAGTAACTCTAAAGGAATGGGCTAAGAAGTTACTGAGGGTATACATTTATTTCTGACCTTATAAATAGCACTAGTGAGGAATGACTCTAATTGTTTTTAAAATTTAAATGTATGAGCTAATAAAAAAATCAGCAAATGCATGAAAAGCTACGATGATTGAGATGCAACAGAAAAACTACGACAGAATTAACCACACAATGATATCTGAAATTGAAATGATAAAATATGGGATATAAAAAAACTATAACTAAAATACTTAAATAAAATTATATTGAAGTGAAGCATTTCCGGAATGGCAGTGTAAATACTTTGAAAGTGTTTCTTAATAAAACTACATAGAACACTACAAAATTGTCAAAATCAACTTTTTCAGAAATCTGGAAATGGGGACCATTTATTCAAGGAATTAGCTGAACCTTGGTAAGAATAGTGACCTTTGTGGCATTTTAACTTACTCTATTTACATTTCTCTCTCCTCAGCTCTCCAGCAGTTTCTAAAATGAACAGCTCTTCTAATTGTGAAAAACAAGAGCACAGCAGCCACAAGTGGAGGCAGAAAGGGTTTAGCGCTCCTAAAAAGCCCCATCCCTAGAGAACTGTCACTATTTGACTTATCTGGCAGTTCAATGAAAAGCTACATTCTGAAGCATTTTCTTTAGTTTACCTTGCTCAGAGAACACTTTGTGAGAATCACCCTGACACCACAGAATTTTTTGTTTTTAAACCAAACTGTTCAATGTCACAGGTGAATGAAGTGATGTTAAGAACTGGGGCTATTGTGAATGGGAGTTCACTCATGATTTGGCTCTCTGTTTGTCTATTAGTGGTGTATAGGAATGCTTGTGATTTTTTGCACATTGATTTTGTATCCTGAGACTTTGCTGAAGTTGCTTATCAGCTTAAGGAGATTTGGGGCTGAGACGATGGGGTTTTCTAAATATACAATCATGTCATCTGCAAGCAGAGACAATTTAAATACCCTTTATTTCTTTCTTTTGCCTGATTGCCCTGGCCAGAACTTCCAATACTATGTTGAATAGGAGTGGTGAGAGAGGGTATCATTGTCTTGTGCCGGTTTTCAAAAGGAATGCTTTCAGCTTTTGCTCATTTAGTATGATATTGGCTGTGGGTTTGTCATGAATAGGTCTTATTATTTTGAGATATGTTCCATCAATACCTAGTTTATTGAGAGTTTTAGCAATCATTAAAAAGTCAGGAAACAACAGATGCTGGAGAGGATGTGGAGAAATAGGAATACTTTTACACTGTTGGTGAGAGTATAAGTTAGTTCAACCATTGTGGAAGACAGTGTGGCAATTCCTCAAGGATCTAGAAATATCATTTGACCCAGCAATCCCATTACTGGGTATATACTCAAGGGATTATAATCCATTCTACTATAAAGACACACGCAAACATACGTTTATAGCAGCTCTGGCAAAGACTTGGAACCAACCCAAATGCCCATCAATGATGGAGTGGATAAAGAAAATGTGGCATATTTACACCATGGAGTACTATGCAATCATAAAAATGGATGAGTTCATGTCCTTTGCAGGGACACGGATGAAGCTGGAAACCATCATTCTCAGCAAACTAACACAGGAACAGAAAACCAAACACCACATATTTTCACTCATAAGTGGGAGTTGAACAATGAGAACACATGGACACAGAGGGGGGAACATCACACACACTGTTGGGTGGTGGGGGGCTAGGGGAGGGATAGCATTATGAGAAATACCTAATGTAGATAATGGGTTGATGGGTGCAGCAAACCACCATGGCACGTGTATACCTATGTACCAAACCTGCATGTTCTGCACATGTGTCCAAGAACTTAAAGTATAATAAAATATATAAAGAGAGAGAATAAATAAATAAATAAATAAATAAATAAATAAATAAATAACTGGGGCTAACTCAAGGCTGACTAAAAATCTTAAAAGAAAGAGTTGGGATATAAGATGCCCATAGAGAACTTTTTAAAGTTCCAACATATTCCTCGGGATGTATAATTCTATGCACACTGAAGAGCTGTGCACATGTCCAGAAAAATACTGAGAAAGTTAAAATATCTAACCTATAGTTGACCTTGAGGTTTTAGGCAAACCAGAAATGTAGACTAAGGCAGAGTTGTAAAAAAAGTATTAAAAGCATGTCCTGCCACATGGAGAGAAACTCTCAGCAAAGTTTAGATGATGTATCGGTTCAAGTCATTTAAGGAAACCTCTGTTCAACCATTAGCTGATCAGAAAGCTAAACAGAGAAAAACTTTGGTGGAAACACATGACAAGGAATACAAACCTAACAGAATTGGTACAAGAAAGCCACAAAACTAACCACAACGATATAAAAATTAAACAAGAAAACAAAAACAACTCCAAAGGCGGTAGGGGAAAATAATTTTAATATTTGTCAATTTATATTATTTGAAATATCCAGTTTTCAACAAAAAATATGAGATATACAAATAAATAGGAAAATAAGATGTATATTCAGGGAATATAAAAGTTAATAGAAACTGACACTGAAAAAGTCCAGTTATTGGACTTATTAGATTTAGTTGACCTAATATAAGTATACAAAAAAAAAGTCAAAAGAAAATGATGGCAAAAGAGAGTAGATCAATGGTATTATGTTAAATAAAGAATATCAATAAAGAGATAATAATTATATAAAAGTGCAAAATAAATATGCTGGTGTTAAATAGTACAAATATTGAAATGGAAAATAAATCACTGAAGTGGCTCAACAATGGATTTCAACTGAAAAAGATAGAATTATCAAACTTGAAAACTAGTCGATTGAGATTATCCAGTCTAAGAAACAGAAAGACAACAAACAAACAAAAAAGAAACAGAACCCTAGAGACATGTGGGCCACGAATAAGTATACCAAAATATGCAACATAGAAATCTGATGGACAGGAGAGAGAAAACACCAAGAAAAATACTTGAAGAAATCATGACCAAAAATTTTTGCCAAAAATGAAATATTAAATGTTCACATCTGAAAAGCTCAAAAAAACTGCAATTAGATGAACACAAAACCATTCACATCTGGATACATTACAGTCAAATTATCATAAGCCAAAGACAAATATAGAATCTTAAAAGCAGTAAGATAAAACTCACTTATCATAGACAAAAGAACCTCATAAGATTAACATTTAACTTCTCATCAAAAAGTATGGAGGTCAAAAGACAGAGAGGAATGATATATTCAATGTGCTATAAGAAAAAGACTATCAACCAGATATTTTTTTATAAAGCAAACTATACTTCAACATTGAGAGAGAAATGAAGATATTTCTAGATATAAAATAAACAATAGAGAATTTATGTTTTGCAAACCTGTCTAAAAGAAATATTAAATGGAAGCTTTCAGATTGAAATGAAACAACAATAGACAAAAACTAAAATCTCCATGGATAAATAGACTGGTGTTGGTAAGTACACAGGTATTAGGTTGGTGCAAAAGTAATTGAGATTGTTGTCATTAAAAGTTGCACCAACTGAATAAATTTAAGGTAGTATAAATGTATTTTTATTGTATATATTTTTTCTTGTAACTGATGTAAAGTGCATAAAGCAACAATTATAAAACTGTTCTGATGAGCTAATAAGCTATGAAGATGATGTAATTTACAAGGCAAAGACAGTACAAAAGGAGAAAGAGAAAAAAGAGCTATAGTATAAAAAGATTTTGCATATTATAAAATTCAGTTAGTATTGTGATAAGAGCCATATTGTTTTGCATTGTTTTTATTTGGATTAAAGACTTTTATTTTGGAGACAGAGTCTCACTCTGTCACCCAGGCTGGAGTGCAATGGTGCCATCTTGACTCACTGCAACCTCTGCCTCCCAGGTTCAAGCGATTCTCCTGCCTCAGCTTCCCGAGTAGCTGGGATTACAGGCGTGTGCACCACCACTCCCGCCTAATGTTTTTGCATTTTTAGTAGAGACAGGATTTTGCCATGCTGGCCAGGCTGGTCTTGAACTGCTGACCTCAAGTGATCTGCCCGCCTTCACCTCCCAAAGTGCTGGGATTACAGGTGTCATATGTTTTATTTTGCATAACTCTCTAAACAGTTCGTGCCGAAAACTATCAGTGTTCTCCGTATTATCAGAAATAGAGCCCTTAGCATTCTTGGGTCTAATCATATTAAGCGGCCAACTCCAGAAACTCCAAAACCAAGAAAACACTCCATCTTTAATATTGTGTTTTTCTAGAACCACTCCTGATCCCAAAATCTGTATTAGTCAGGGTTCTCTAGAGGGACAGAAAGAATGGAATGCATTTGTGTGTGTGTGTGTGTGTGTGTGTGTGTGTGTGTATATATAGTTTTATAATTATTGCTTATGGACTTTACATCAGTTACAAGATAAATATAAACATATATGATATATACATATTAATATATTATATATATGTATATAAAGGGGAGTTTATTAAGTGTCAACTCACACAATCACAAAGTCCCACAATAGGTCATGTGCAGGCTGAGGAGTAAGGAGAGCCAGTCCGAGTTCCAAAACTGAAGAACTTGGAGTCCCACGTTTGAGGGCAGGAAGCATCCAGCATGGGAGAAAGATGTAGGCTGGGAGGCTAGGCCAGTCTCTCTCTTCACATTTTTCTGCCTGCTTATATTCTAGCGATGCTGGCAGCTGATTAGATTGTGCCCACCCAGATTAAGGGTGGGTCTGCCTTTTCCGGCTTACTGACCCAAATGTTAATCTCCTTTGATAACACCCTCACAGACACACCCAGGATCAATACTTTGTGTACTTCAATCTAATGAAGTTGACACTTAGTATTAACCATAGCAAAAGGGAATCATACAAGTGTCCTTATGTGTCTGATTTCTATAACTTAGTCCAATGTTTTCAAGGTTCACTTACATTATAGCATGTGTCATTTCTTTTTGTGGCTGAATAATATTCCATTGTATGAATATACCATGTTTATTTCTTCATTCACCATTTGATTGGTATTTGGAATGTTCTCGCCTTTTAGCTATCATGAATAATGCTGCTATAAACATCAATTTATAAGTTGTTTGTGACATATGTTTTTAATTATTTTGGGCATGTACCTAATAGTGAAATTTCTGGGTTGTGTTGTAACCCTAAGCTAACTTTGTAAGAAACGGTAAACTGTTTTCCAAAGCAGCTGTACCATTTTACATTACCACTAGCAATACATGAGGGCTCCACTTTTGTCATATTAAGGACAATTCTTGTTATTGTCCATCTTTTTTATTGTAACCATCTTATTGAGGAGTGAACTAATATTTCATTGTGGTTTTAATTTTAATTGCCCTGATGGCTCATAATGTTGAACACTTTCTTACGTGCTTAATGACTATTTAATACCTTTATCAGATACATGTTTATTCAAATACTTTGCCTATTTTTAATTGTGTTTATTCATCTCTTTATTTTTTGGTTGCAAGAGTACATTCTAGATACATGTACTTAATCAGAAGTAAATTTTTCCTTCTGTGGGTTATTTTTCGCTGCCTTGATGGTGTCTTCGCAGGACAAGCTTAAAACATTTAAATAAAGTCGATATGTTATTTGTTTTTGTTTTTGTTGTTGTTGCTTGTTCTATGGGTGTCATATTTCAGAAGATATTGCCTCATCTAAGGTAAAAAAGATATGCTTATATGTCAATGTAATATTTTTGTTATTTCAGCTCTTGTATTTAAGAATATGGTATATTTTGAGCCAACTTTTTTTTTCTTATGAGATAGGATTGCAACTTTATTCTTCTTTTTTTTTTTTGTAGATATAGAATCTACCCAGTATCATTTGATTAAAAAAAAATTTTCTCTACATAGAATTATTTTGGCACCCTTGCCAACAATCAAGTCACAATAAATGTCATGATTTATTTTTTTATTACTTTTATTTTATTAATCTATATATAATCAATATATAATCAATCTTTTGCCAGTACCACGCTGCTTTGATTGCTGTAGCTTTGTAGCAGACATGAAATCAAGAAAAGTGAGTCCTCCAACTGTGTTCTTCTTTATCAAAATTGTTTTGAGTAGTCTGAATCGTTTGCATTTATATAAGAAGTTTAGGATGAGTTTATCAATTTTTGTGAAGTCAGCAGAAATTTTGATGAGGATTGCATTGAATACATTGCTCATTTTAGTAACTACTGTTATTTTAAGAATATTAAATCTTCCGATTTATGACATATATTTTCAAATATTTTGGCCTTTAAATTATTTATACAGACTTATATAGCTTTCAGAGTTCAAATTGTACACTTCTTTGGTTAAATTTATGCTGAAGTATTGTACACTTTTTGATGCTACTGTAAATAAATATATTTTCTTAATTTTTTTCAATTATTCATTGCTAGGATATAAAAATATAATTGATTTCTATATATTTATATTTTATACTAAATTTGCCAACCTCATTTATTAGTTCTAATAGTTTATTTTGTGTGTCTATGCTTGTGTAAATTCCTTAGGATTTTCTATAGGCAAGATAGTGACTGCCTTTTATTTTATATTCTTTTCTGATTGCCCTGTCAAAACCTTCAAGTATAATGTTGCATAGAAGTGAAGACAGTGTACATCACTCTATTTTTCCTGATTATAGGAAAAATAAGGTAATTCACTTGCACTAGTAAATGTGATGTTTGCTGTATGTTTTTTGTAGATAAACTTCATTAATTCAAAGAAGTTTTCTTCTATTATGGTTTGTTGATTGCTTTTATTCTGAAGAAGTGTTATATTGTGCCAAGTGCTTTTTGCGCATCTATTGATATGATCATGTGAGTTTTGGTCTTTATTTTGTGATAGGGTGAAATATATTTATTAATTTTTTCATATGTTTGCACAGTTTTGCATTCCTGGGAAAAATATCATTTATTACAAGTGTATATAATCTTTTCTATATGTTGCTGTATTTTGTTTTACAGCTTTTTTTTTAGATTTTTGTGTTTATAGGAATAAGGCATACGGTCTGAAGTTTGGGTTTGGTTTTGGTTTTCTCTTGTGAAATCTTCATCTGGCTATAGTATCAGGCTAATAACACAGACCTCTCACAATAAGTTAGAAAATATTTTTCTTCTTTTATTATTTGGAAAACTTTGAGAAAGATTGGTGTTAATTATTATTTAAACATTTGGTTTAGTCACATCTGTCTATTTTTGTTTTAATTGTCTGAGCTTTTGGAATCAAACCTAAAAATATTATTGCCCAAACTTATATCATTTTTCTTTTATGTTTTCTTCTAGTAATTTTATATATTCACATCCAACTTTAAATCTTTAATTCATTTTTAGTTGATTTTTGCATATAGTGCGTGATAAGGATCCAATCTCATTGTTCTACTTGTGGATACCCAGATTTTTCCTTTTTCCATTTTGTGTTTTTGGCACCTTTACTGAAAATCAGTTTACCATAAATGTGTAAGTTTTTTCTGAGCTCTCTATTTTGTCACATTGTTTAGTATATCTATTTTGATGCCCATTACCATTCTGTTTTAAGTAAAATAGCTTTGTAATATAGTTTTAAATCAGGTACAGTGATAGTTCTGTCTGTGTCCTTTTTGCCCAAAATTGCCTTGGCTATTTAGGGTTTTTCCTGTGTTCATATAAATTTTAAAACTGTTTTTCTATTTCTTTAAAAAATTACATTATACATTACATTGAGGTTACATTGAATCTATAGATCAATGTGGGTAATATGGACATTTTAGCAATATTAATTTTTCTTATTCATGAACTTGAAATATTTTTCTATCTATTTCAGGAAACCTGTCAAGGAAATGTGTAGACAAGGTACAAGGCCAACCCTTCCAAAAGACTTTTATCAGCTCTATAAAGTCAATCTCAATTTCTCAAAGCAGTCAGAACTGAAACTATGCCATTCTAGTCAAAGTCTTGGTAAAATAACCAGGGTTTCCAATGGTTTCTTGCACAGACACACACACAAAAAAACAGATCCTTATTAAACTTATGTAAATAACTATATTGACATAAATTAAAAATACTCAGAAATAGTTTTAAAATTCTGGAGAAATCAGGTAAAAAAAATAGGATTCAAATTTGGCTCACAGTAGCATACTTTATTCAATTCTTAAAATCTCCAAATGTCCCCCCAAAATTTTTTTTCTTAAATCTGAAACACAAACAGAAAGAATCAACAATGTTTCAAACAAAAATGTTTAAAAAAATTATCTAATCAGAAGTCTGGACTGGAGAATTAAAAAATATTATTTCCATTTCCTGTTAGTTCAATTCATGCAATTAACTCCTGTGTTACTCAACATTAGGCCAAGAATCCTCATGCACACATCAGCATTGCAATGCGATTATTTTAAGTAAGTTTTTTCTCTAATCTAGTGACACAATATCCAAAGTTATCAGAAACCTGCCTTCAAGAGCACCTATCAGAGTCCTTTTCATGAATTCCACTAAAGAAGCAAGTTTTGGGCTGTAGCTAATCATAAACCACTTTTTTGGGGGGGGGGGGGGGATAAAAATAACACAATAATTGCTGGTTGATGATAAAAGTCTTAGAACAGTTATAGTGAAAGACACAATTGAAAAGGAAATTTGGCTATTTCTATGGCACAAAGCAATTTAACATAATAATCATAATTATTATAACATACACTAAGGCATAAGAATTTTAGAGATTTTGTACAATTTTGGAACAGACATTAATTACATATTTATATAAATATAATTCACAGAAAGTTAAACTCCATTTCATGTTTGACAATGCTTCCTGGATGATTTAACATATTAAATAAGCAGCTATGTCTCTCTTGGACTTCAGTAACACTAATATCCAAAAACAAATAATTTGAGGTCAAAAGACAGTACAAAAGTTGAAATTTTAATTTAAAAATTATAATATCAGAGGCTTAAAACACTTGATATCAAAAAATTGGGTTACATGTTACTGTAAAATAAGTCATTCACCGAGCCAAAAAGGTAATTCAAAGATTTAAAAAGAAAAAAAAAAAAAAAAAAAAACTTGATTTATTGATAGAGAGAAGAAAATTTCCCAAAAAATAAGAGCTGATCAAGATGGTGTGAAGCCAACTGAATCTGTCTCTCCCTGTCCCACTTTATTTTGTTTTTGCAGTTTACTGAAAAGGTACACTAATTTTTTATTATCTCTTATTAATACTACACAAATATTTTGTTCAAAGGGAAAAATCATATTCTATCTTTTCATTAGTGTATTCATGCTAATCCTAGTTTTAATAAAATCTTATAAACAAATTCATCCAATATCAGTTTGAACACAAGGTAAGGTTATCATAAACTTTTATAAACTTTTACAATTTTTCTGATTATTTCTTTACTAACTTTCTATATCCATTCAGTTTTAACCATCATTCTTTTATTTCTTCATTTAAAAAATAATCCTTTAAAGCCTCTTTTCTTTCCTTTAAAAAAAACATATTCCCATGCATTTTCATAAACTTTTAACCCAAAACACATCTTACCTTTTTTATTTGCTTTGGATCCATAATTGCTTCTCTTATATTTGGTATTTTTAATTGCATTTATTTGGTACAATGTTAACTCTTAGTAATTCTTATTTTTAGTGAAAAATCTAAGAAGTAAGAAATTGTAATTATATATCACATGCAGAGCACAGGACAAAAGACAGAGCTGCAGGTAATACCTGACCCTTCACAGCATGGACAGGAGTCACAAATAGGCCAGGGACAACTCCACATGTCCCCAGGCATTTCTATGACAATTTGTATAGCTCCTAGAATGTAATGGCTCTTAGATGGACAAGTTAAAGAATTATCAAAAATGTCACAAAAGTAGTTTATGACCTTAAAATAGCAAAACAGTATCTGACCTGCCTGACCAATTTAGGCCAAATGTCTATATTCAATTTTGAAGACATTTATTTTTATTTTACCAATAATTTTAAAACAATCTTTATTCACCAAAGATTACTAAAGTCACATGAACTAAAAGGCATTTGAATTCAAGTTTCTATTGTTTTGGTGAAATATTTGCTGTAAGTACTTACTTTTTTCTTTGAGCCAATTAATTAGAGCTCATTCGTGTATTCTGATAGTGAAACATCACATATACATGACATCTATAAACACAGAGACATGAAAACACGCAGACAGAAGCAGATGTTAGAGATTTATAATATTCTTTATTTGTCAATTTTAAATAGTTTTTTAAATTTGTTCTTTTCATTGCTTGTTTTATTGCCCTAGGCAATTATCAGCTAGACAACCCTAATTTTTGTGTTTCTAAAGCACAACTCTTAGATGAAGCAAGGTAGAAAATGTACACCTCAAAGCATGTAAAGAGACAGAACTGAAGCCTTTGTAAAATGTTTGGATGGGTTATAGGATGATTTCAAAGTGGATTCCAAAGTAACATAAAATCTTAGAAATTTACCATAAGACTTTATAAAAAGACCAATTTAATTCACATAGGTCATTTTCAATTTAGTCTCTATCTTATAACTGGATCACTGCTTATAAAGCCATTATACATACCAAGTTCAAGTTTTTTTAATAATACAAAGTAATTTCTGGTACTCCCCCAAAAGCTAAAGAGACAAGATAATGCAGTGCAAAAGAGACTAAAGATGGTAAAAAGGAAAAATAAATAGGTGAAGTAAAAATAAATATTAATAAGAGAACAGTTTTCAAGAAAGAAAGAGAACAAAGGTACCAAGCACATAATTTTTAAAAAGTTTCAGTCAATTCAAATAGATTCCTCAAAACAGGATCTAAAAAGATAAAATGTATAAAGGCCTTTTATATTGTTAAGTAAAGTTTAGCTTAAAATTGCCTCCTTACATATTTTGAGTCCAGCCTAAATTATTTTCTGTACACTGTGAACTATAGCAAGTGGAGTTGTAAGCACACCATAGACCACACCTGTGCCAATCACCGAGTTTTGGCCAATCATATGTAGCCAACTGTTTGAACCATGTTCAAATAAGGCAAACACCAAGCTATAACCAATCCAGCTGTTTCTGTACCTCACTTCCATTTTCTGTACATTACTATTCTTTTTCTGTTTGTAACTCTTCTTCCACCACATGGCTGCACTGGAGTCTGTGAGTCTCCCCTGGCTCAGAAGGCTGCTGGACTCATGAACTGTTCATTAAAAAATTAATGTTTTAAAATTTTAATTCAGCTGAAGTTTTTCTTTTACCAGATGGTGTCAGAAGCAGGGTCCCAAGCAGAACTTCTAACAAACCCTAGGAGTGCTAGGTGACCAAAGCGAGGTAGCTGCAGAACCCATGTGTGTCCCTTGATCTCTTAGAGCAGCTGGGGATCATGGTAAGTTCTCGCTCAGATTTCAGAGCTCTACAGATTTGTGTTTTGAGCTGTTCAAGTTTCTCTGAGCAAATTTCTGATCCAAATTGGGTTTAGAAGTTGTGACAGAAACTCGCCTGGGTCCAGGGTTGGATTCAATCCAGTAATTAACTGGCTTGGTTCCAGTTACAGGCCTCTTACATCTGACTGGGTCAGAAACTGGTAGTAAGTGGTAATATTTCAGGATGTGTAGTATTTGGCTTTTGAAAATTCACAGGGATTTTTATGTTCTACCCCCGTTTCATTTTTATTACATGTTTAGGCAGGAAAACAGTCATTGGCTATGTTAATCAAGGGAACCTGAGAGCAAAGGCAACATCTTAGGTAAAAATGGGATCCTTAATTTCTGAAGAGATCAGTTTTTTTCTGGCTCATACATGCGTAAGTGTGAGGTCCCAGAAGCTCCAAAGTCTCACAGAAATGGCAAAATCTTACTAAAGTTAACTTACCGTGGAATGTTCCAAATGAACAAAACTGCAATGAAGTGCGTTTGGAAATGAGGGCTCCCAAATTAGTCCTATCTAGAGATGACTCTTGATATTCAGAAGCTTCTAAAAAGATTTCAGTATTTTTATTTAAAGACATGATGAAAGGCAAATAATAAGCTTAAGTGACTAATTGATTAAATAAATAAAATATACTAACCTTTTAGCTTAGTTACTATCCTCATCCAAAGGAAATAGACTGCAACACCAATTGGCTGAGTCAGGTTAAGTAATGGAGTACATTTTACATTGGTAAAGGGTGGAATTGGGTTAGAGACCCTCCCTTCAATAAAATCTCTCTTTGTTAAAAATAGATTTGGCACTACAGGATGTTAACTGCTATTCTCTTTGGATTAATCTGCCTTGTACTTTTTTCTGACAGCTATGAGTGACAGGATTAGGCATGAATAGGACCATGGAACATGGGGAACTTTTTCTCTTTAAAAACGAAAACTTGAGAGCAGATGTGACTGCTGGAAAAGATCTCTTCGTGACCAACAAGCAGCTGCCTGAACTTTTGATTCAGTATTGCTGCATTGGGTGGGTCTTTCTCTGGCCTCCCTGAGCTCCTTGCCTTCCCCACCCGACCACAGGCAATGCTTTTCTTTTTTTCTCTCCTTTCCCTTTCCTATCTTTTCTGTTACTCAGGGCGGCCATCTTGCCGAGAGACTACATGTTAAATCTCCTGGCGGGAGGTTAGATTAAACATGACAGGACCAAACTGAGGGCAAGTTTGGGCATTTCCAATTTGATATTGGGTGCTAAGCGAAGTGGCTAACGTTTATTATTTGTCGCATGTATTTTACTCTGGCCGAAATTGAAAAGGTTAATTTGATTACCCCATGGCACCCTTGGAGAGCATCTTACAAAATTGAGAGGCTTTTGCCTGTGGTTCCATGAAAAAGAAAGAAAGAAAGAAAAAAAAAGATTTTCTTTTGTGTTGCATCTTGGCCGCCAGAGCTATAGTGTGGCTGCTCAGGGCGGGGGAGGCGAGAAGCTTGGCATACTGGCAAAAGGGTAAGAATGTCTTACCAGTCGGCTTCTGGCCCCTCTCTCTCTCTCTCTCTCTCTCTCTCTCTCTCTGTGCAAACTGGTTGAGTGAATGATAAAAACAAATCACGATTTATCTGCTCTGTAAAGTTTTGGTTAATGTGAAAAAGGATTCTGAGGCTATTCTTAAGCTGTAGCATATCTAGTGTGCTTTGTGTGTCTTTCTGTATGGTTCTGTCACAAAGAAAAGTACCTTAGGATTGCATACGGGCTTAGGACCACATAAGCTTGCTATTCAAGATGACCCGGAAAGCTGTTCAGTAACAAACTTTGCTGCAGGTCCCTGAAACAAACAAAAAAACTGGATGTGGTCTCCATCTTGTTTTATGACCTTGGGAGCTTGACCTTGTAACTACGTGGCAGCACTTTCTCTTGATTTCTGCCTTCTGGGGAACAAGGATTTTGGGGTTCACGTCATAGTTAGCTCTGAAAATTAACTTGAGTAGATAAAAGCCTTTGCAAGCTCAAAATTGACTGCTTTAGACTCCTTCTGGGAAGAGCAATGGAAACTGCCCAATGCTGTAATTCAGCAGCTAATCCAGGTTCAATTATAGCATAGGGAATGAACACTTACTGGGTGGTATCTGTTTGACCTTTACCATTTGTTGATTCTCTTTTCCTCCAATAACAACTGCTAGTTTTCCTTCTTTTTTTTTTTTTTTTCTCTGAGCTACCTTTCAAGATAGCTTACCACCTTTTTGAAAATACTTCATATACTCGTGATTGGGTCAAAACCTTAGTTGAGGTTTGGTTGTTTCACTTGTGAGGTTACTTCTAGTGAAGTTAAAAAGCCAGAAATATCGGCCATTTGGCCTGGGTAAAGTAGTATAAAAAATAATTTAAAGGGGTAGTTTCTTACAGAGCGCTATGGTTAGAAGTCAGCTTAATTAACAGTGCATACCCGAGCTATACGTGTATTTAAAAGATCTTTATGTTTTTGTTTTTGTTTTTTCCCCTTTCTTGGATTTTATTTTTCTGAAGAAAAAAGGGTTTATTTTATTCTCAGTCAACCGAGTTTTTTTCTCCACTTTGTCTTCTTGCTACTCAATGTACACAAGAGAGGACCTAAGATAGCTTCTAATAGCTTGGGACTCCTTGGGGAAAACAGAGAGGGCTCCATGGATCCCATTTTGAGAAAAATCTCTGTTTTCCTCATGAAACCCCAGGAATTGGAAGTGGATAGATCCCTTTCAAAATCTAAGGCTCTGTTTTGTTTTGCATTGTATTATTTCATGGTTTTGAGTTTTGGGGATATCAGAAAATACTTTGCATTATAGCTAGGTAGAAAATACACTTTTAGAAATGGCTATTGGCTGCCATGGGGGATACTCAGCTCTTTATGCTTGGATTAGAGAAGCATGCTCTTGGCCACCTAGAAGATATGAAGATACCACCACTCCCCACTGAGAGATGCCACTCCCCACTGAGATAACTCCCACTGGGGGATGGATTGATTGCAAAATGGGCTAAGTGGCCTTGGGTTGCCATGCAATGAAATGCATGGTAAAAGCATTGCACTTTCTTCTCCCATAACGTTTCCTTCTTTTTAAGAATCCAGGATGTGATATAAAAATGGGGCCATTAATTTTGGAGATCTTTGTCTTCCAAAGAAGCCTGCTTATTAGGTCCTAGGAACTGCATGACTTTCCTGGCCCTGTTCCCTGAAGAACTCCACCGTGACACCAGTAATCCAATTAAGAAACTTAAAAACTGGCAAATAAAAAATCTTACAACTTCTGGATCTTCATCTGTCTGTCTGTGTAGTTATATATGTGTCGTATATGTGATGTTCATATAAAAAAGCTCTAATTAATTGACATGAAGAAAAATAAGCACTTAAGCCAAATATTTTCAAAGAAAAATGAAAACTGTAATGCCTTTTAGTTCATGTGACTTTAATAATCTTTGGAAAATAAAAGCCGTTTTAAAAAGATTATAGGTAAAATAAATTGGTCTAAGTTAGGCAAGTCAGATATAATGTTTGCTAAATGCTTTAAGGTCGTAAACTGCTTCTTTCACTTTTGAAAATTGTTCAACTTGCCTGCTTTACAGCTAGGTAAGGCCTGGGGACATGTAGTAGAGTTAATCATGCCCCTAACTATGCTGAAAAGAGTCAGACTTTATCTGCATTTTTGTATGTTACTTTAGGCTCCAAAACTAGTAAATAATTAAAATCACTTACAAGGTTCTTCACCAAAAATTAAAATTGCTGAGAGGTAACTTTGCAATATGTAATTGAGACTACTGAAAAACAGTTTTACATGAAAGATGTGTAAGGAAAGCAAAATGTGCTTTTAGTAAAAGCTTATAAGAAGACATGAGAATGTAAATTTGTACCTACTTTATAGGATTAAAAGATTGTTTTAAATTCAATAGGATAAAGCTAAAGGTTTGAGCAAGTTATGGAAGGTTTTTGAAATATTAATTGTAAAAGGGATTCTGATTATGAACATATTGGCTGAATTAAAAGAGCTATAATTCAGTTTTTTCTGTAAACTGTACATTGGAATAAAAGCACAACAGGGTTTACTTAGAGTACTGATCTGCTCTTTACAAAAATTTGTAAAGGGTTTATAAAAAGCTTATTAAAATTTCACCCCATGGTCAAACTGATTAAGATTGATGGATTTGCCTACAAGGTGTTATTAAAGATTGGTGTTGACATTAACAGTACAATAATGCAAGGATGAAATTTGGTTTTCTCTCTTGAACAAGGTTTTCATGTAATATTAAAGAATAATGAAAGATTTTTGTTTGACTTTTGAATAAACTACTGAAAAAAAAGTGAAAGACAAGAGACAGATTGTTTGGAAAGCTAAGTCTTTCCTCTATCAATGAATAAAGTTAAAAATAATGTCTAACCTCCTTCAGGTTATATATTTCAGTGAATGACATTCATATATGTTCCAAAACTGTATGAGATTTCTAAAATTCTCATATTTCTGAGTACATGCTATCAATCATAATTATGGTTATGTTAATTTATTGTAAACTATAGAAATAACCAAATTTCCTTGTCAATTTTGTCTAACTTTGACTATTTAAAGTCATTTCCACAGGTAAGTACTTAATGCTGATGCAGTTTCTAAAAAATCACAAGCATACAAAATTCTAAAATATGGTGTCTTTTAGGAGGTTTGTGAAAGGATGAAAAGGACACCAAAACACACTCTTGAATGCAGGTTTCTGATAACTTTAAAGTTGTATCATTTGGACTTCTTGCTAAATCAGACAATACTGAAATTGTGTATATATACAATTTGAATGAACTCCATGGTCTAAGTCAAATGATCTATGATAATCCATTAGTTATCAGTGCTATACACTCAAATTGGAGAAACAACTGGTATTCAAGAAGACATAAGTCCAGTGTTAAGCATGGACTCATGGAGAACCATGATGGCTGCCTTGTCTTTCCTGAGTCTTTAAAATTGTATTAAAAGTTCTGCATTCAGTGACTCATACTGGGAAAGATAAAATGATAAAATAGTTTATGAACAATGTTTGGTTTGTCGAACCCATATTCCTGGGAAGACAATCAAAGCTTCAGGTACATTCAGCTACCTGATGGGCCATTTAAACATTTATGGAGTGATTTTATTAAATTGTCATTTTCAATGCATGTTTTCTGGTTGTATAAAAGCTTTCCCATGCAAGAAGGCTGATGTTATAATAGTAAATTATTATGCCACGGTGTATTTTTACCAGGTAAAGAAAGCTTTTTATGGTTCACTGAGGAAAATCAACTTCTTCACAATCTAGAACACAAAGATTGGATTTCCTGAGAACATCGGAGAAAGAGTGCCCTTGCCACTCACACTGCAACCAAACTTCAGGACCTCGAACCTTGAGTTCACAATCTCACAACTGAGAAGGATCCCTCCACACTCTTGGAACTTTATGCTCATTGGAATCCTTAAGGTAAAGTTAACAAGGAATGTTTCTCTTCAGGAGAAGATAGCATCCTTGATGTGGATAGCTTTTTCCATGATCATGAATCAAGACTTCTCTACTATCATGAAACTCTTATCTTCAAATATTATTCCCTTGATTATGCCTCTATGAACAATAGAAGTGAAAAAGGGGGCTGTTGTATGCACTTATGGGGTATACTTTTATTTGTGAAGGATTTTGCAGTCAGCCTTATGTGTGGATAATGTTATACCTTGATACGTGAAAGATGAAGGCCCAATGGAGTGAGAAACTTAAATGGTACATAAATTGCCTCATAATTAGTCAGAAACAAACATTGTTTCACTCCTCTTAACCCACATCATGAGTTAAAAGAACATTGCCAGAAGGTTTTCAGTCTTCTAGAAGGGCTTCATTTGTTAGGTCATTTTTCCATGGTTTAGAGGCTATAGTTACATGAAAGACTTTAAATACTCTTGTGAAAGTTGTGCTAAATAATATAATTACTCCAGATTACTTACTGACTAAACAGAAGTAATTGTGTAGCTGCTGGCACTTATGGCCTATGAAGAAAATATTGGCTATTATAGAGATTTATCTGTAGGGGATTAACAAAGAGACTGCTTAGTTAAGCAAGTAGACTCTTTATCTAGCTCATTCTTTGGTCTATTTGATTTTAGGTGGTTTGACTTATGACACTGGGTAAAAAGAATACTCCAAATTCTTGGTATTATCCTCCTAATAGTCATAATAGTAGTCTTCTTGGTGTGCTGCATTCTCTCAAAGGTTTTAAATGTTTGGATGCAGGCATCTCTACAATGTCAAATGGTCTCTCTTTAACTGGAATGGCAAGAGCTGAAATAAATGTGCGACAATGAGGACACTATAGCCTATGAAAGACATACTGGCACCAAAAACTCAAAATGATGATAACTGAGAGTGGCACTAAGACCCTAAGTTTTGGTCACACTCTCATATAAGTGAGAACCCGACCAAAAATGGGGATTTTCTTTAAACAAAATTATAGGAGGCTATTGTTTTGGACTGAGCTCATGCACTAGGCCCCAACAGACCAAACCAAACTAAAATGGAGTTGCTCATGCTCAATGGGACATAATCAAACTAAGACTTTAAGGAAACACGTAGGCCCTAGAACAGACCAGGTTTTGTTTTTCTCCTGTAAACAGAATGTTCTGGCATAAAGTGGTACCCTCTACTCAGTCCCTGTTCCCACCTTGCAAAACCCACTGTTTTACTGTTTCCTAGTGGGTTGCAAGACCAAATAAGTACATTTAAGATGGTGATAGTAATATCATTGTCTAAAGTTTTAGTCAATCTCTCAAAATTGAGAACATTTCCTAAAGGAGGGAAATTGTGAAATCAAGTTTAGCCTAAAGCTGCATCCTTACATATTTTAAGTTTTGCATATAGGTTTTTCTGTACATTGTGAACTATAACAAGTAGAGGTATAAACAGACTGTAGCCCACACCTGTGCCAATCACTGAGTTTTGGCCAACCATATGTAGCCAACTGTTTGAACCATGTTCGAATAGGCAAATGCTGAGTTGTAACCAATCCAATTGTTTCTGTGCCTCACTTCTGTTTTTTTTTGTATGTCACTTTCTCTTTTCTGTCCGTAAATCTTCTTCCACCATGTAGCTGCACTGCAGTCTCTGAGCCTACCATGGCTCAGAAGGCTGCCCGATTCACAAATAGTTTATCGTTCAATGAAACTCCTTTAAGTCTTTAAATTTAATTGGTCTGTAGTTTTTCGTGTGTGTGTGTGTGTGTATGTGTGTGTATACTTGGATATCGACTTTTAATGAAATTGACTTCTAACTGTAGATCTCTGTAAAAGTAAATAAACAAATAAATTATTCTCTTATTACCTGATTTTAGCTGGGGCAAACAGTTGGCATTTGTGGCCTTTAAACTTCTTTAGCAAAGGTATTCTACAAGTGAAACTAATATGCTTTAACCAGAGTTATGACTTAAACAAGGACATGTGAAGTCTCCAAAGAGAGGCAAATTAGTCCTCATAAAATTCAGTATCACCCCAAAGATAGCTCAGAGAAAGGAAAGTTTTGATAGTCATAAACCAAATGCAATTCATAATTCTGTTGTGCTATATTCTTGAGGATATCAGCTTCTCAGCTTATCATCTACATACACAGGTCGAGAAGCCCCATATGGCCCCACAGATAGAAGGCAGTAAATCAAAATCTGTCCACGGAAATGAAAAGCGTCAATAAATGGCAAAAATCACACAAATATCAAACCAGAAAGGACTCATTCCCTGTCCAGAAATCAAACCAAGGCCACCATTGTAAAAGGGCAGCACCTTAGCAACTGGCAGATAGCATAGGGAGGTCTCCATTGCTGTTCCCAGAAAGAAACTGATGGAAGTTTTAAGCTTACAAAGAATTTTAACTCTTTTTAGGTCATACTTTTGTTCCTGAATTTAGACAAGAGAATTCTAAAGGCTAGGCATGACACTATTATGTGTCCTTTTTTTAAAAAAATGATTTTTTTCATAGATTGTTTATGTAAACCAAAAATAAAATTTTCAGCACCTCAAGTGACCAAATAGAATCCCCTCATGGCCAAGGGAACCCTAAGAAATCTGAAAAAAACTAGTTCAAGACATGACGGGAAGGGAGAATCACACATGATTTCCTATACTCTTCTTCCTTTGGAGCTCAGGCACAAGTGACCAGCACTAATATTAAAAAATACACCTTAAGACTGACAAAACAGGGTCTTTGTAACAATAAGATTCCAAATTCCCAATTGACTCTAGTATAACATCACATGGCAGATAAAGAAAGAATTAAAACTATTTTACTCAAAAATATGTTTCTTTGTCACATTTTAAATTGGCCCTGAAAAAACATCTTTTGTGGGCAAAAATGTGCATCTATAAATGACATATATTAACATAGCTAGATCTTTCCCCATTCAGGCCTTCCCAACCCTGAAGAGATTAACTCAGAGTCTAGCACCATTTAAAGGTCAAAATAGAAAATATTTGTCATCTATTGTTTCTAAAAGCAGCCATCTGTGAGACATCATGTACATAATAAGAACCTTGGTCTCCAAAACTCTTTATCTTATTAACCCAGATGTTCTTTGTTATTTATTCCAGGTCTTTAGATAATAACCTAACTCTTTCAACCAATTGCCAATCAGAATATTTTTGAACCCACCTATGACCTGTAAACCCTCACTTAGAGTTGTCCAGCCTTTCTGGATTGAACAAATATGTACCCCATGTGTATTGACTAATATCTTATATATCTGAAACAACCTTTGAAAAAATTATAACAGTGAGGATATTTTGACATTTTAAGTGATTTGATCTAACCAATTCCACCTTGCTTTTAACCTCCAACCTGCCTTTGGTCATTCCTGGGTGTGGGCCAAGTTAATTTTGGGAGAAATTTTGTTTATAGTTTAAATGATAATAGCCCTCACAAAACTGAATCATCTTTATAAAAGCAATAAAAGTCCCCAAGGTTAGAATGATAAGAGTGACCTGAATTCTGTTAAGTATAGGTGTAGTTAGATGATTAGCAGCCACTGTCCCAGAAGTCACAAGATTTGGAACTTCCTCAATTATTCCTGTAAATAACATCACGGTTGTAGAACCTAAGATTGGCCTTTTGAGATGTGTTTTCAGACCTTTGCATTTCCGATGATCAGATAACTCCACAGGGACCTGAAACTGCCTTTGCAAAATTATGACAGTTAAGAGAAATCTGACTTAGTTGGCTCCATCTTGCTTCTTATCTTCAAGATGTCATTCATCACTTCTAGGCATAGGTCAAGCTAACATTGGGAGGAATTTAGTTTTTAGTTTAACTTAAAAGCAAGTATCTCTCTAACACTATCCCCAAAGCTTGCTCAGGAATTGAAAACTACATTTATAAGACTAATGAAAGGCCACAAGAACAGGATTATGAGAGGAGCCTGAACTCTGCTAAAATGTAAGTGTACTTTCTACAGTCCCTTACTACTCAGGAGTCATGTGGCCAGAAGTCACAAGATTGCTCCTATAGATAACATCACGCTTGTAGAACATAAAATTTTTTTTCTTTTGTTTTTAATGTATCTTTCAGACTGATTCTACCTAGACTTCTAACTCATTACTCATATGATCCTGTGGCCCCACCCAGAGGCCAACTCGGGGCATGGGGACTGTTGTGGACACCTCTATGAATTTATCCCCAACTAATCAGCAACACCAATTCTCTAGCTCCCTGCTGACCAAATTGTCCATAAAAATCTTAACATCCGTGCCTTCAGAAAGACTCATTTGAGTGATAATTCCAGTTCTCTCAAGGAGGCAGTCCTTTTGTCCATCCAACTCTTTCTCTATTGTAATTTCCCTAACTTGTAATTCCCCTACTATCTAGGCAGTGGGCAAGATGAACCTGTTGGGTGGTTACATCTCCCTAAAACATATAAAACCAAGCTACAACCCAATCACCTTAGGCACATGGTCTCAGGACCTCTTAAGTTTGTGCCTTGGGCCATTGTCACTCATATTTGGCTCAGAATAAGCCTTTTTAAATATCTTACAGACTATGGCTTTTTATAATCAATATTTAGAATAAGATATCCATAACATCCTTTCTAATTTAGCAGTTTAGTCTAATTTAAGGGACCTCATGGCTACTATAAATTAGAATTTATCATTGCACGCTTAATTTCAATAGCAACTCAATCCAAAAGTCTGTCATGTAAAGCCCAAGTGAATTTCCAGGGTTTTTACCGTATTTCCTGGAATGGCATACATAAAACAGTTCACATGATCTCCCCAAATTTACTCTCAGAAATAGACTTAAGAGAGCAAAGATGACAAAATTTTCATAGGGATGGTGCCTTTTGAGACAAAACTTCCCTAAGAACTTATGTTTAGAGTGAAAAATGTGTTGCTTAAAATCTTACATGTCCTGCAAACCCAATCTTTTCAGGATGGCTGCTTGAGCTGACCCTGAAAACTCATACCCTCTGGATGGCATCCACTAAGACAATATCCCCACTTAGTCACAAATCAAGTTTTCAAGGACATAAGCCAAGATGAGAGGAAAACCAGGGACCCACAGAAACGTTTGTCTTAAGAGACCCTGGTCTAGTCATAATTGCAAAGCTGATTAGTCTGCGGGACTGGCTCATCCAGCAGGCTTCTAGGGGTTCCAGGCCTGTGTTCTACCCTATGGTACTCCTCTTTATGGCAGAATGGCCCAGAAAGACAAAGACAAAGGAAAATGACCACACAAAGAATTTATTTCTGAGAAGGATCAAACAATGTGAGCATTCATACTACAAAGTACCAAATGTACAGCAGAGTCACTATATCCCAAGACTAAGCACACAAATGCTTTTTTCCCGTTAATCAAAACCTTGAGACGAAACAGTGATTTTTACCTTCTGCTCAACTAGATTACACAGACAGAGAGAGAGACCGGGAGCCTGATTGGTAAGAAGTCCTTACCGTTTTGCTGACTTGTCAGGTTCCTGAGTTCTCTTCACTGTAGCTTTAATAAGAGCAGAGCAGGCCGGGCACGGTGGCTCAGGCCTGTAATCCCAGCACTTTGGGAGGCCGAGATGGGTGGATCACGAGGTCAGGAGATCGAGACCATCCTGGTTAACCCGGTGAAACCCCGTCTCTACTAAAAAATACAAAAAACTAGCCGGGCGAGGTGGCGGGCACCTGTAGTCCCAGCTACTCAGGAGGCTGAGGCAGGAGAATGGCGTAAACCTGGGATGCGGAGCTTGCAGGGAGCTGAGATCCGGCCACTGCGCTCCAGCCTGGGTGACAGAGTGAGACTCCTTCTCAAAAAAAAAAAAAAAAAAAAAAATTGAAAAAAGAAGTCCTTACCCTTTTGCTGGCTTGTCATGTTCCTGAGTTCTCTTCACTGTAGCTTTAATAAGAGCAGAGCAGCTTTGTTTATCTTGCTCACAGTACCATACTGTGAGTGCCACAGGCTCTTGGTCCCCTAAAGGTTTGCTGAAAAATCCCTGACATGAGACAGCTTAATTAATAGGAGAAAAGGCATACAAATTTACTTAACATGTATACGCGGGAGGCTTCAAAATGAAGACTCAACTTTTTAATGAGTAACAGAAGCTTATACACCATCTTAAGGTTACAGAAACAATGCGGACTTGGAGTCTGGTAAAACAGATTATGAGAAGGGGAAGAAAAGGTATTCTATTGAGGGGAAATGTCAGAGAGACCCTAAGGCTTCTTCTTCAGTTCCGTATTTCAAAATGTCGTGTTTTGGGATGGTGGTTTCTGAGCCCCAACAGGAGTAAGTCTCAGCAATCTTTTAAGACTCAGGGAAGGGGCAGTAAGAATAAGACCTTTTACATTTTGATTAAGAGATACCATGAAAAATTATGAAAGCCTACCTTTGTTTCATTCTCAAATATGAAAAAGATTTCACGAAATACACCCGGTTGTTTCTTCCTATGTTTGTATCTGAACAGCAACAAGCTCAGTATAACCTTGAAAAAGTATTTCATCTACTGTATTATAAGTAAAATCAGACACTTTTGAATTGTGAACTTTTTTTGCAACAAAAGAAATAGCAACATATTCAGATAATGAAGAACGATCACTAGTATCATTCTTGCCTTAAAACAATGTTACCATCACACAAAGATTAAAAAAAACTGTAGAAAACAGCTCAGAAAAAAAATTCAATCAACCAGTTGCAATTATTGTGCTTTTATGACATCTGAAAAAGCGCAGAAGCCTCTATATCAACCCACATGTAATTGTAACTCAAAGGGTGGTTTTGCCAGGCATGGAGGCTCGGACTTGTAATCCCAATGATGTTAGATATTTTTGTAGTACTGTAGTACACTACACAGTCTCACTTTCCTCAGTTTCAGTTACTCATGGTCAACTGTGGTCCGAAAATGTTAAATGAAAAATTCCAGAAATAAACAATTCATAAGTTTTAAGTTGTACACCATTCTGAGTAACATAATGAAATATTTCCTGGGACATAGATCATTCTCTTATCCAGTATATCCACACGGTAGACAGTATCTGCCTCTTAGTCACTTAGTAGCTGTCTTGGTTATCAGACAAAAAAATATACTGTATAAAGGGTTCAGTACTATCCACAGTTTCAGGCATCTACTGGGGATCTTGGAATGTATCTTTGCAAATTAGGGGGAACTACTGTCATTAATATTGTCGAAACAATCAAGCCTGTGATTAGTAAACTTGCCTCCTTCAACAGGACATAGATCATTTGGGATATTGTCTTATTTATGTCTAAAGTGAATATAGCCTGAGTTGCTTACTAGGCAGGAGCAGTGGAAACACAAAGTATAATTATATTTTAAAGTTAATTTCCCAAATGAACCCAAAAGTATATAAAAATCTGAAAAAATATTTATTTATATTTATAAACTCCATTTTAGTAATCCATTAACATTTAATAAAGACTGAATATTTTTACAGTTTAAACGTTACTAGCTAGATCAGAAAATTAAAATTTATATTCTTTTTATTATTATTATTATTTTTTTTTGAGATGGGTCTCACTCCGTTGTCAGCTGTGGCACAATCTCCGCTCACTGCAACCTCTGCCTTCCAGGTTCAATAGATTCTCCTGACTCAGCCTCCTGATTAGCTGGGACTACAGGTGTGTACCACCACGCCCACCTACTTTTTGTATTTTTTAGTAGAGTCGGGGTTTCACCATGTTGGTCAGGATGGTCTCAATCTTTTGACCTCGTGATCCGCCCACCTTGGCCTCCCAAAGTGCTGGGATTACAGGTGTGAGCCACCATGCCTGGCCTAAAATTTATATTCTTTACATTTGACTTCCATACACTGATGATAAAACAAACTTTACTGATCTGTTTTGTTAAGAAAAAGTACATTTTTTTTTCTGGATGTGGTTGCTGTTATAAACTAAATGTTGATGATGGATGTGATCTTAGAAAAAAAAAAATAATAACCTGTATATTCTGTAGTAGTTTTGCTTCAAAGCGTGCTCCTTCATATATGGAGTTCAGTGTTTGAGCCATAATTTATTGTGAAGTACTAAAACTATAATATAAAGTTTGTGGAGATATATTGGCTTACTAATCAATAAAAACATCAAAATTTAGGTGGCATTTATATA
>NW_012108064.1:1289324-1304954 GCF_000951045.1 Mandrillus leucophaeus | reverse complement strand
GTAGCTGGGACTACAGGCGCCCACCACCATGCCCAGCTAATTTATTGTATTTTTAATAGAGACGGGGTTTCACCGTGTTTGCAAGGATGGTCTCAATCTCCTAACCTCGTGATCTGCTCTCTTTGGACTCCCAAAGTTCTGAGATTACAGGCATGAGCCACCGAGCCCGGCCATCAAAATAATGATTTTAAAGAAAGAGTATTGGTTAAAAAATTGATAGATGCAGATAGTCAATATTTTACACATAAATATTAATATCTATTTTAATATAGAACTTAACACTACTAAGATAAGAAATAGTTGCATCTGCTGAAATATTGTTAAAATACTACATCAAAGATGGTTGCTTAAATGTTTGATGGATATGTGATCAAAAAAAGGCATCATTTTTCAATAACACTATAGCTCAACATACTCAGGAAATGAAAAATGACATAGAAGGCTAACTCAGAAAATACATACAGCTAGCTAAGTATTTGAAGTACAACTTGGCAAAGGCACAAATTGATAACATGTGAATTTTTTTCAAGAATGTAAAATTTGAACATAATAACAATTTGAAAGAAGATTGTTTTTCCCCATTTCTTTGCTGATGAACACATCTACTTTGAGCTACATACATCTACCAGAAAAAAGCATATTATCAGTAAATGTGACTTGGAGTTTAAATTTTATCTAAGAGTATATTCTGATGGAATTGCTAAAATGGCAGGAATGTATCCAGATTAAAGTGCTGGCTTCTGAATTTAAACGCATTTCCATCACTGAGAAAGTCTGGCTACAAAAACTGGTCAGCCGAACCAAATAGTTTGCTCAGTGAAGTAGTACAAAAATGTGAATTACATAAAATTAATGTTATAAATTTAAGATGATTATCTTTATTGTGTGAAAATGTATTAGCTAATCATATACAATCATCTTGCATACTGAGGTATAATTGTTACTAAACAATCTCAGTGTTTCTGCAAGGTAAAAAAAAATGGTTTGGTTCGAAATATTCAAAGAAACAAATTGGACAGTCAGACTTTCTTATTTATTTTATTTATCTGATATATTTGATCATTGAACAACTTCCATAGAAGGGAAGGGGAGAACATGTTTTTCAGTGGCAGTTGAGATCAAAGGGCAAAAGAGAAAGAAGCCTGAAAGAGTAGATTGTCCAATAAGAACATTCCAGACTTAGGTAAGGAGAAACTTTATTCAAAAAGGCTGCTACAGGCCAGACGCGGTGGCTCATATCTGGAATCCCAGCACTTTGGGAGGCCAGGGGCTCGAGACCAGCCTGACCAACATGATGAAAATCCGTCTCTAATAAAATTACAAAAATTTACCTGGGCGTGGTGCCAGGCACCAGTAATCCCAGCTGCTTGGGAGGCTGAGGCAGTAGAATCACTTGAACCTGGGAGGCAGAGGTTGCAGTGAGTGGAGATTGTGCCACTGCATTACAGCCTGGACGACAGAGCAAGACTGTCTCAAAAATCAAAAAAAAAACAAAAACAAAAAACAAAAAAACCCACAATAGAAAGAACTCTCCAGATCTCAGATATCTGCAAAGGTCTCAAAATCAAACAGAAAACATTTTTTATAGGGAGATATAAGCAGTACACTACATAAGGAGACATTGGACAAATGAGGGAGACTGAGCTGACTACAGAATATTTGAGGTTGAACAGGAAATGCATCGCACTGTGGTTAGCTGATTCTCCGTAAACTGCTAAAGGAAGCAGGATCTGCACTTGAGTGCTTGCTCAGATTTAGAGGCAAACCAAAGTTCAAGGGCTTGTGGAGAGAAGAGAAACTGACTAATGATCGGTCAGTAAAAAAACAACAAAAAAAAGAGGATTATAAATCGGAAATAATGAGCACTTGGCCAGAAGTTTTATAGATTACTAAGCTGTGCTACGCAATTGGACAATTATCAATAAGGAGATGATGATCTCTATATTGCATATTTATAAAAAGGTACCACCAAACACATTACAAATCTGGTAGAATGTACTGAATTGCATATTCCTTCAGAAGAAAATCCATACAGGGAAATTCATAAATTTGGAAAATTTTGAATTCATTTATTTCCTTGAGAGATAATTTCAACTTATCAAAAACTTTATCATATAAATTGGTGGATCTGGCTACCGATGAAAAGTTTTAAGAACATTTTCAAAATATGCTCTTTTTGGCTTTGTTATGTATAAAACTTAAGTGTTAGTATCTGAAGTTTGCTGAAATTCTTAAAAATTTCTCTTCTATTCCCTTCAACATACATCTATGAGACTTATTCTTTACTACAAATGTTATTAAAATAAAGTATATAAACAGTTTAGATATGCGTTATCCCATGGGTAGTGTTGTCAAACCAAATTAGATTAAACAATAAGCACACGACTGCTTCACATTGAAATCTTTAAAATTGATAAGCAAGGTATTAATTCAAACTGGGTGCATACGCATTTAATATTGAGAACTGCTATTATAATCATTTTTGAAAACTTTAGATATAATTGTGAACTAATAAGTTTTATAATTGTGAACTAATAAGTTTTAAGCTTAACAGGGAGACTTTATATTAATTGATCATATGCACATTTTCAATGGACAATGTACTTTCTTGATTCTCTATTTTATAAATGTTCTAATTATGTTATAAAAATGTAATTTTATTTTTTGCTTAATATAAAGTTTTCAGCTTGTATTTTGTAAGGTACGTATTTTATATTTTGCATTTTATTTTACAAAGAGTATAAATGAAAATAAAAAATTTAAAACTTACAAAAATATTTGTCATCAATAGGTTACACTGATTAAATAACAGCTACAGAAACAACAAAAACCCAGGTGCTTCAGTGCCTTCAGTCTCAGGAGCACTGACAGAAGATGTCTTTACATGAGTTAGAAACAGTCACCTTGTCTGGTCAGATGCAGTCTTTCACCAGAATAACAGGTTTAGCAGGCAGAATGAGAACTGGATTTCACCTCCACTCCTCCCACTCCCAATATCCTGTTAAAAGGAAGAACCAGTGCAGTTTTACCCAGCCCTGCATAATGTATATGTTCTATGAGACATTTGACAATTGCGATCATTTCAGAGGAAATATTTTTTGTTCTTGTTAAAGTCGTCTTATATTTCCTCTGACCACAGAGTTTATCTTTGCCACAAGTGTGACTAAACCACTAGAAAAGCACATTGTAGAATTGTCATCGTGTGGCTGCCTCTGTGCTGATGCTTAGTTGAAAGATAGTAAAAAGAGTTGACATCACACTCTTTCACTGCATTGCACCAGAAACAATGGAGTCTGAAATGAACTTGGATCAAACTTAGATAGCAGATTCTGGAAAGAAATTATTAGATACATAGTCTAAGCATATACAAGATTTACAATCAAACCATGTTTAGTGTTTATACTTCTGAGTCACTGAAGCATGTCTGCTTGAAAAAGAATTACTTAAAGAATAATAAAGAAGAATTATTTTTTTAAAGATGGGGTCTTGCTATGTTGCCCAGTCTGGTCTCAGACTCCTGAGCTCAAGTGATCCTCCCACTTTGGCCTCCCAAAGTCCTGGAATTACAGTTGTGAGCCACCTTTCCCAGTCAAAGAAGAAAGATTATTTTATAACCTTCACAATCAGTAACATGGATTGTAACTTAGTGAAAGCAATTCATGGTTTGTATATACTACATATATAACACACACACACACACACACACACACACACACACACACACCCCTAGTCAGAAAGCACAAAAACCAATGAGTGACAACTGTAGGATTCAGCTTTAAATTATTCAAAAAAATAAAGATGATACTGCCAATTTCAACTGAAACAATATGCTCAAGATATGGATTTGACAAAATCCTGAAAACTTTTAGAAAAAGTGAGAAAGAGAAAGATAGTTTGTAAGCACCAAGCATGGGAAAGACAAAGAAAAAAAGATGTGAAGATTGTTTATTTGTTCTTTGAAAATGTATTCATTCATATTTTGTGAGCAATTGACTATTTTCTAGTCTGCCAAATTTAGAAACTGCATTTAAAGATTTTCATCTAAGCCAGTTCTCATAAGCACTCAGATCTCTATTCCAACAGCATATAACAAAATAAAAACTTACACAAGTCAAAACAAGAAGATTTGTCTCAACATCTCAAGAAAAAAGGGCCTTTTATTTTTTAGGACCCATTAAATTTTTACTTCTTTTTTGGTTCATTTTTTTTCCAAGGAAAAAAAAAAAAAAAAGGAAAAGTTATTTTTTAAAAAGAAAAAATACAAGAAAATAGATGAGCTACTGAAGTAGGGAATGAGGCCAGAAAGTATGGGCAGGTACTGCTGGTGAGTGACCAAAACCCTTAGGTAGTAAATACAGAATATTGGGAGAATGTGTGTATGTTTTAAAGTACCCTTCAAATAATGTTGTTATCCCTGTCCTAGAAGTAACAGTATACTCCCCTCACATGACATTAGAATAATATTTTCTGATTCCTTATACATTTTGAAATTTCTAAATATTATTTGGTTAAAGTTAGTGATCCTTGGGGCAGGAGCTCAACTTACTTTTTAAAATACAGGCTCTAAATTTGGTAGACAGTTGCTAAAATATTAACTAAATAATAAGGAGATGGAGGAGTTAGCCAACTCAGTAAGGATTTATCATTCAGTAATAGGTTACATGTCCAACATCAGTATTTCTCACATATGGGGATAGAAACAAAAAATATGTTTAAGATAGGAATCCTGTTTAAAAAATAATGAAGAATTAAGTGGGAAAGGAAAATTAGCATATGGAGCCACTGAGAGTTGGAGAACAATTAAATGTATTTTAACTTTAATATGTCAGACAACTTGATGAAGAAGAGAATGAAAATGTAATGAACATCGATTTTTTGGAATCCTTTTGAATCTATTTGATGTTTTTCTCACACAACAACCCTAAAAGAATGTGTTATTCTTTTTTTTATTAATGACTCTAGGTGCCAAAATACTGTGTAGGTATGTGTGTGTGCGCGCACGTGTGTGTAATTAATATTCAGCTGACAGTTTCAGTCAGTAAATAGCCTAAGTCTCAGTCTGACCCTCCAATGCCACCCAGCACCTAGGGTTCCAACACCCCTCCCTGAAAACCCTTCTGACATCATCACAGGTCAATGATAGTAGGAATCCCTAGAACTATGTTCAAGTGCTAGAACCTGCATCTCTTATATTTAGACCATTTTCTTGTGTGACAGCCAGCTCCCAAGATGCCCCCACTGATTCTCAAATTCTGGTATTTATGGCCTTGTTGTGACCCATAAAATATTCAGAGGTGACAGTGTGTAACTTCTGAGGCTAGGCCGTAAAGGGCATTTCATCTTCTTGATTACTTGCTCTAGGGAAAGACAGCTACAATGTCATTAGGAAAACTCAAGCATAGGAAAACTCATGCAGAAGCATATATGGAAATGTATTGATGGGGTTCAGGACGTGCTACCACAAAATATGGCATTGTGGCATTTGAGAAAACAGTAGAATCAGGAAGATCACTCCTTCCCCTCACCTTTCTCCTCTGAAGCAAGTTATAAGATTCTCATTTGAGATGTCTCCACTCTATACTGGAGGAAAGAAACATCCTTATTGCTAAAGACACAGACATGCCAAGAAGAATCTGAACAAGCTGGTCTTGCTAAGGTCCTCCCAGTTTACCACCGTTATATCACACCCTTTTGTCTTCTGATCACACTTTTTTGTTTTCAGTCATATTTCCCCATGACTATCTACTCTTCATCATACCTAAGCATAAAAGTACACATGCCCCCCTGTTTCTTTCAGTCATTTCTGAAGGCTTTGATGCCACATAAAACTTACATTTAAAAAATGTGTATGCTTTTCTTTTGATGATCCGCCTTTTGTTACAGATACCTCAGCTGTGAACCTTGCCATAGGGACCAAAGAAACTTCTTTTTCCCTGTAGTACTAAGACTTCCCACCAACAGCCAGCATTAACTTGCCAGCAATGTAAACAAGCCATAATAGAGCAGATCCTCTATTTCCAGACATGTTTCCTGTTGACAACTGCCCTCATTGACATCTAACTGCAATCTTATTAGAAACATCGAACAGTAACTGCCCTGCCAAAACATTCCCAATTTTCTTACCTACATATACTGTGAGACATAAGTTTTGAGTAATTTGTTATACAGAATTTCATAGCAAGTACAAATGTTCCTACCTAGAAGTAGGATGATGTCATAACAAAAGCTTAAAATGTTGAGGTGGCTTTGGGATAGGGCTATAGGAATAAGCCAGAAGGACCTTGAGAAGAATGCCACTGAAAGCCTTGTAAAAAATAAAATAATAATAATAAAAAAAATTGTTCTCTATCTTCTTAGGTTTAGTAAATGGGGACCTGACAACAGACAGATAAACAGGCAAAAAATATATATATATTCAACTCGATTAATTTTTAATTGTACATGCACAGGGGCATCACAGAAAAAGAGTAAATACCCAATAGTGGTGAGATTTGAGAACTTAAATATCATCTTAATAGGGGCAAGGGAGAAAAAGAAAGGTCACTTAATGGGAGAGCAAATAAATTTTAGTTAGGAAAAATAAATGGGCCCTTAGGAAAATACATGGGAGATATATACATGAAATATACATGGGAAATAATATATTGTCTGTGACAATGTCTGGGTGTGGTACCAATTATTATCTCTTCTGCTGTGATAAAAGTCAATCTTTCCTGGATGATGAAACTCCCAGGGAGGAGATTCATGACAAATGAGGTATTTTCTTTCTGAGGATCTGCTTTTAGGCAGATAAGGGGAATTCAAGGAAAGCCTCCTTCTGCATTTGCTGATTCTCAAATGTCTTGAGCTCAAAATAATTCTTGTGCTACTGTAGCACATTCCGGACTTTGTCAGCCTAAAAAGCCTTGAAGAAACTGTTAGCAGAACCCTGATAACTCTTGAAATAGCTGTTTTGGTAAAGGGTTAAAATAAAATTTAAAAAAATAAAGTTATTGGAAAATAGAAGAAAGAAAACTCCTGTTTTGTAATGGCAAGTATTTAACCCACACCAGAGCCTGTATTATCATGAAAGATAGGGTATGTACCTAATGAAGTGGGTGATCTAGCCAAGGAGATTTCTAGGCACAGTGTTAAAGATGCCACCTGGCTTCTCCTATGCTACAATGTTGGGTTTTTTATATTCATCTGTATTCATTTTATCGCCAATGTGTGGACAAAGTGTTTTGGATCATACACAGATGATTTATTAATGTCTACATAATAACTGTGTTGGTTTCCTAATGACCCTGTCCTTACCAGTGGGGCAATATAATAAAAGCTAGATGGAGGAATCTATACAAGTGGACAAAGTGTCCACAGGCAAGAGAGAGTGAAAAAAATATTTTCTCTGCTTACAAGTTGGAAAAAGAAAGACTTACATCTCCTTTCCTCCCAAAAGGAAGTAGATAATAAACTTCGCTCTTGAAAACAGAATGGAAAGAATCCTGGATTGTCATTCTAACTTTTTAAAATGTAAATACATTTTACCAAAGGCCTTGGAGTCAATGGCTTTTATGACTTAAAGAGTTTTTCCAAGGTTCCGGGCCTTATTTTCCCTTGAAATTAAAACACATACCTCTGGAATTAAGCTAATATTTTTGGAGTTCTCTCATTATCTATACAATTGTAAATTATCTTCTTAAGGCTGGCTCTTAGTCCAAGATCCTGAGTTTTTAGCATAATTTATTTCAGAATGCCCCAAGCCTGCATGAACTTATGAATATTCTCTTCATATCTCAAAATTTCTCCTTTGTTGTCTTCTTCTCCTTTGTTTTTTTGTTGAAAACAACACTTACTCAACTATTGACAGGACTCCAAGGGTAAGATGAGATCAAATCTGCATTATTGTTCTTAGCCACACCCTCCAAGGGTCTTGGGTTTCATCGGTTGAACAAATCTCATTAATGATAAAGGTTTATCTTAGAAAGCCCAGTGGCTTCCCACTTAAGTGTCTGTATTGACTTTGTCCAACTAGCCAGAAGCATACACACAAGGTACAACAGAAGAATCAATAATTTTCTCAGACTTCACTTTGATCTGCAAGGAAGAAATCTATAGCAAATTTTATTTATCAACTCTGGTCAGTGAGGCGAAGCTGCCTATTAAATGCCTTCCAGACTAAGATGGGGTCATGAATCACTTGCAATAAAATCCAGGACACCTTTTATACCACTTTGTAATAGGATAAGTCCTATTGTAGAAAAAAATTCTGTAGAATGTATCTCTGAACACTTTAATGTGTTGCTCTCTATCCCAAGGTGCCAATCAGAGCTAGAGAGATGTAAGTTAATATATGCTTTTTACACAGAGGACGCAAGAAGCGCGATTCCAGAGGTCATATATGTTACTCCTGGAGATAAAGAATTTACAACTGTTGGGGACTGCTATGCAAGACATACCTCAGTCGGGCAGCACAAATAGAGACAGCCTCCAATCTAGTCTCACAAATCCCATTGGTTGGTAAATTTTGGAAACCCCCAACCCGCGGCAGTTGAGTCAGAACATTTTAGTTCGGTCTGTGAAGGCAGTCAGTTTCTGGCAATTCTGCTTACCCACGACGCCAATTTATCTGTTCTATGAGATGTTGATGACATCTGAAGGTACCTTGTGTTGAAAAGTAGAAGCTGAGGCCATCCCCAGCTCTCTTGCCAGGGATGGTTGGCTCAGCAGTAGCCTGAATTCAAAGCCCTCACGATGTCATGGAAAGCAGTTTAAAAGAACTCCTTCCAATCAGGGCAGTCAGTTGGCAGAATAGCGCGGACCAGTACTCCAGGGACACTTTCTAAAAGACAGAGCTCCTTAATGTCCCTTTTCCTCTACACTTCTTAGAGGTTTAAGTTTACCCTACCCCAATGGCGTGGTTTTTGCTTTCCGTCCATTGTTATAAAACCTGGGTGTCCCATTTCATTAACTCTAACTTTGTAGTTTTCCCAGCCATCTTCTACTTTTAGATCTTTTGTTCAGAACATTCTGGCAGAAGAGAAACAAAAGCCTTTTTACAGAAGTACATTTTCATAAAACTTAAAGTCTGAATATGCCAGCTCCCTTTCCAGTCAACCTGACCTGGGGTTACAATTATAAAAAAAAACAAGAACGCGTCAAGCCCAGGGAAATGATTGGGTCAAAATCCTGAATTGTTGTTTTTTTTTGTTTGTTTGTTTGTTTTTCAGAATAGGAAGCAGAAGGCATAGCTGCCCCTTTTTCAGGCAAAGCTAGGACTCTGCTGGGTTACTGTGGGCTTTCTTGCAAGGCTTTTCTTTCTTAAGCCCCTTTTACACAAGTCATTGAGGCTGAGTTGATCCACCTCCAAAAGGGTGCTTCTCTTTTCCAGAAGAGCTCATTTACATGCTTCAAAGCTACTTTTCAAAAAGATATGTATCTAGTAGCCTGCCTAAAATTCCAAGTGTACTTTTGTCAGCAGATAGGCTCTCCAGCTGTCTTCCTTTGCTTAGTTCCTTTCCAGATGCAGAAATCATAGCAAAAAACCCATTAAGAAGAACCGTTGTGTCTCCTATACCTAGAATTTAACAAGATTTTATGTCTCTTTTTTGATGGTAAGAAGCCAGCAGTTTTTTTTTTCCCCTCTGTCCCACCAACAGGAAGCAAGAAGCAGTTTGTCCCACCAACATTTGTCTTTGCAGCTTTCCCTGATCAGGGATGATCTATCTCTTAACATTTACGACAAGCATATAATATCCAACATTGATTGCCACCATACACACAGATGCAATAGCGCAGAATACAATACAATACAAATCAGTTTAAAAATTATTAATTCTTCCTTCTATTTTGTCTGAAAGCTTTGCTCACTTCTAGCAGTTACATTTAGCACTTACAGGGTTAAAATCACAACTGCCAAGAGAAAGTATTATCCCTAGCCCTAGCTCTGAGTAATGAAAATGTCAAGTGGAATGCAGCTGCAGTGAATTCTTTTAAACTACGCCCCCCTCCTCCTTTTTTTTCCCCACTGGCATGAGCCCATGTGTACTAGAAGGTTTCAAGGTCTTTTCTTTTGCCCTTTCACATGTTCTTTTGCTTTCATTCTACATTCCTTAGTATCTCATCCACCCCCACCTCCTGCATCCCATCGAGCATGTGTGATCCAAAGTGAAACAGAGTTATCCGTATTCAAATCCATTACCTCCCTCATTTTTCCTCAGCATAAATAGACAAGTCTCAATCCCTTGTAGAATCAAATCAAATGCAGAATCTGGTCATCTAAACATCAAAGCTAAGCTACTGTGTGCATTACAGCTAAAACTGCAGATAAGGGTATATGACTTGTCTCAGAGTACATTTTCTGCTCCCCTATGATCCCCAAATCCTTTTGAATACTGGCCTCAGCCTCTTCAAGGGCTTAAATATGATGATGTATGATGTTCAAGACTAGGTCATAAAGAACATGGACGATTCTGCTTCACTCTCTTGGGTAGCTCACTCTGAAGGAATCCAGCCTACATGCCTAAGAACATTCAAACAATGTTGTTGTGATGCCTACATGAAGAGACTGAAGCCTTCTATCAAAGTCAGCACCAATCTGACAGCCAGGCAATTGAGTAACCTTGGAAGCATATCCTTTAAGATGTAGTTTGGCTCTGTGTCCCCATCCAAATCTCATCTTGAATTGTAATCCCATAATCCCCATGTGTCCTTGGAGGAACCTGGTTGGAGGTAATTAAATCATGGGGTGATTTACCCAATGCTGTTCTCATAATAGTTAGTGAGTTCTCTTGACGTCTGATGGTTTTATAAGTGGCTTTTTCACCCCTTCGTAGCACTTCTCCTTCTGTGAAGAAGAATGTATTTACTTCCCCTTCTACCATGATTGTAAGCTTCTGAAGGCCTCCCCAGTCCTGCAGAACTATGAGTCAATTAAGCCTCTTTCCTTTATAAATTACCCAGTCTCAGACAGTTCTTTATAGTAGCATGAGATAGGCTAATAAAGTAAATTGGTACCTCAGAGATTGGGCTACTGCTATTAAGACACCCTAAAATGTGGAAGCAACTTTGGAACTGGTTAACAGGCAGAGGTTGGAACAGTTTGGAGGGCACAGAAGAAGACAAGAAAATGTGGGAAAGTTTGGAACTTTCTAGAGACTTGGAGGGCTCAGAAAACAGGAAGATGTGGGATGGTTTGGAACTTCCTGTAGACTTCTTGAATGGCTTTGACCAAAGTGCAGATAGTGATATGGATGATGAAGTCCTGGCTGAGATGGTCTCAGATGGAGATGAGGAACTTACTGGAACTGGAGTAAATGTCATGCTTGCTATGCTTTAGCAAAGAAACTGATGACATTTTGCCCCTGCCCTAGAAATCTGTGAAACTTTGAACTTGAAAGAGAGCATTTAGAGTGTCTGGCAGAAGAAATTTCTAAGCAGCAAAGCTTTCAAGAGGTAACAGAGAATAAAAGTTTGGAAAATTTGCAGCCTGATGATGCAGTAACAAAGAAAAATCCATTTTCTGGGGAGAAATTCAAGCCTGCTGCAAAAATTTTTGTCAGTAACAAGGAGCCAAATGCTAATAACCAAGACAATGTGAAAAACTTTTCCAGGGCATGTAAGAGACTGCGTGGTAGCCCCTCCCATAAAAGGCCCAGAAGCCTAGGAGGGAAAAATGATTTCCTGGGCCAGGTCCAGGGTTCCCCTGCTGTGTGTAGCCTCAGGACTTTGTGCACTGTGTCCCAGCTGCTCCAGCACTGGCTAAAAGGAGTCAAGCTACAGCTCAGGCCATTGCTTCAGAGGGTGCAAAGCCCAAGCATTTGTGGCTTCTCTATGGTGTTGAGTCTGCGTCTGCACAGAAGACAAACATTGAGGCTGGGGAACCTCCGACCGGATTTCAGAGGATGTATGGAAATGCCTGGATGTCCAAGCAGAAGCCAGCTGCAGGTGCAGAGCCTTCATGGAGAACCTCTGCTAGGGAAGTGCAAAAGGCAAATGTAGGGTTGGAGCCCCCACACAGAGTCCCCACTGGGGCACTCTCTCTAGTGGAGCTGTGAGAAGAAGACCACTGTCTTCCAGGCCCCAGAATTGTAGATACACCAACAGCTTGCACCATGTACCTGGAAAAGACACAGGCACTCAATGCAAGCCCATGAAAGCAGCTGAGAGGCAGGCTGTACCTTGCAAAGCCAAAGGGGTGGAGCTGCCCAAGGCTGTGGGAACCCACTTTCGCATCAAAAGGACATGGATGTGAGGCACAGAGTCAAAGGAGATCCTTTTGGAACTTTAAGGTTTAATAACTGCCCTATTGGATTTCAGACTTGCATGAATCCTGTTGCCCCTTTGTTTTGGCCAATGTCTCACATTTGGAACAAGTGTATTTACACAATATCTGTACCTCCATTATATCTAGGAAGTAACTAACTTGTTTTTAATTTTACAGACTCATGAGTGAAAGGGATTTGCCTTGTCTCAGATGAGACTTAGGACTTGGACTTTGAGGTTAACACTAAAATTAGTGAAGACTGGGGAACTGTTGGGTAGGCATCATCGTGTCTTGAAATGTGAAAAAGACAATATTTGGGAAGGGCCAGGGCAGAATGATATGGTTTGGTTTAGTCTTCCCACCCAAGTCACACCTTGAATTGTAATCTCATAATTTCCATGTGTTGTGGGAGGACCCAGTGGGAAGTAACTGAATCATGGGGGCAGTTTTGCCCATGCCGTTCTCACAATAGTGAGTTATCACAAGATCTGAGTGTTTTATAAGGGGCTTTTCCCACTTTGTTCAGCACTTGTCCTCCCTGCTGCCATGTGAATAAGGAAGTGTTTGATTCCCCTTCTGCCATAATTGTAAGTTTCCTGCGGCCTCCCCAGCCTTGTGGAACTGTGAGTCAATTAAGCCTCTTTCCTTTATAAATTGCACAGTCTCAGGTATGTCTTTATTAGCAGAGTGAGAACGGACTGACACACTTTTGCTTCAGCCATGCATTTAGATGACAGCAGCTCTGGCCAACATGAGCTTGTAAATTTATGAAAGACCTCATGCTAGAATCCCCCCACCAAGCCACTCCTGAATTCTTGATCCACAGAAATGATGGGAGATATAGATAACTTTTTGCTCTTTTTAATTAATGTTTTATAGTAATTTATTGTGCAGTAATAAATAGTGCACCATACAGTGCAGTTTTTAAGGAAATATTATTTCTTCTGTATATTAATGTCTATCTAGTGAGCATGGAGTATGAGTGAGAAGTTAAGGAAATATGAAGAGCAGCATGTTCTACTAGAAAGAAGATAGTGTGTTGTACTAGAAAGAAAATTTGCTTTAGAGTGAAGGAAACCTGGATTCCAATTTCATCTCTGCTGGAGACTAGTTATATGACTTTGATCAAATGATTTATCATTTTTAGGCCTCAGTTTCTTCATCATTATAACTAAAGTCTAGTTTCTACAAAATCCAATAGAGTTGTTAGAGAAGGGGTCAGTTGCTATGACTGCATAAAATCCATGCTAAAACGTAGTGGCTTAAAACAATATTTATTATTCCTGAGTTCCTGTGAATCAGATATTCAGAAGCAGCTTGGTTGGACATTCTCCCTTAAGTTTGCAGTAAAGTGGTAGCTGGGACTGGGGTCATCTCAAATGTTAATTCACTTACATGTCACACACAAGGGCTGACAATAGCTGGAGGATGAAACAGCCGATGCCCCTCCATTACTTTTTTATTTTTTTTAATCTCTGTGGTCTTTCTTCACGGGCACTTCAGCATAATGGGTTCACAGAAGCCAAGTATCTTACAATTGTTTCTGCATGATAGCTACCTTAACAAAAGAGTTAACATCTTTTATGGCTTTTCCCGATAACTCACAATCAGCTTTATGTGGTCCTTTTATTGCAAAAGCAATCAACACACTCAAGTTTGAGACTACTACTATAGTTCATTCTAAATGACTGCCAGGTTAATTAGGATTGACATATCTGGCTCTCACTTCATACAGTTTTCATCAATTCTGATCCACATATGTTAATTATTAATAAGCATGGGTAGAACTATTGGTTAAAATAAGTAAATAAAAATGACTATTTTTCCATATCCCATGTAGATATAGAGTTTATGTAACCTGAACTAAGTGCACAAAATTTTTCCAATTTTACCTTTTCTTCATTCTTGACGTTAAACACATTTTTCTTTTCAGTAGCCTAACTGCATGTCTATTTTTACCTCATTTCAACTGAACATTTGATGGTGCTTCAGCTATTTGAAATACTGTGATAAATGCTTGTTTATTTAGGAACCGATTAGGCAACTCTCAGACTCTTCGGTCCCCTGTTCTCATTCTTCTTCTAGTTCTCCTGTACAGTTTCCCTGCTCAGTCTTCATTATTATCTTTTCAACAGAGTAGGCAAGTTGCAAAGGGTGATCGAATGGAAGTAAAACCTAATTAAATGATTTGTCTACATGTTGGCAACTTTCTTGACAATGTGGTAGATATGGAGAATATGTTTCTTGCTTTGCTTAAAGAACCAAGATTTTGGGGGAAAAAATTATCATGTCGACAAGATCATCTGCCAAAATATGTAAAGTGACAGCTCCCAAAGACAACAAAATATAACTCAAATAATTCTAAGCTGCTTCGGCTTTTTCCTTGATATAAATGCTTGCCATATGATGGATCTTTAAATATTTCCAAATATCTATTGCACATTTGTTGTTGAAATGTTCTTATTTGAGAGCATGATCACTGCATGCTACGGTGCAAAATGCTGCTGTGATTAGATAGATATTTTGGAGAGTATTGTTATAAGCAAACGGACTCTTTAGAATCATTATTCTAAGGCTTGTTAGCTTATTTACTTTAAAAGATTTGCTGCAGGATAGATTCTCATATTAAGTGCAACGAGATTTTTGTATTCAGATTTAAGGGGTAATATGAACTCTCTTCCTCATGCTCTCTGAAAGGCATAAGTCAATTGTTCCCAAAAGGAATAATTAATGTTGAACGTACATTTTGAATGCTAATTAAAAATCCGTTAATCTTTACTGTTCTATGGTAAACAAAATCAGTTTTAATGTTTGTACTAAACTAATTTTATTGACAAAGTCTTGGCATAATCAAATGCCAAAACTTCAGATTTAGTGAAAAGCTTACAGTGTTTCATGAATTTCGAAATGTGTCCAAACACTTAATTTTGTGAAGCATCTGTTACAGACCAACTCATGGAATGCTAAACATTTCTGTATGTATTCCTCTTGGTTGGCTAAAAGTTTATTTAATTCCATTCAGCATTTTTCTCAACATGACACTCTGGCAAGCCAGATTTCCAACAAGACACTGGCAATCAAAGCATGCCACCTTGTGTTTTATTTTCTATTTTCTCTAAATCTTAAAATGGATCATTGCTAGTTTAACTAAATATTACTGAGAAGGGAATTATGATGTAACGAATCTCTATCTATTTAGTAAAACAATATCTACTTGTAAATTTAAAATACTTATTTTAACCTTTCTGCAAGAACAAGCAGACAAAAGGGAAAGTCGTCACTACTATTAGTAAATCAAATAGACCTTTAGGCTTATAGATATTTATTTACTATTTTTATATCATCCATTTTTAAAGGTAAAAAAATAAAAATGTACATTTTTTTTT
>NW_012108064.1:1288355-1289274 GCF_000951045.1 Mandrillus leucophaeus | reverse complement strand
CCAAGAATGATCAGATCAAAGCCAACTTAAAGTCAATTTTATGAAGGAAACATAGCATATAATTTCATTTTACATTTTGTTTCTTACTATTGAATCTGTCTCTTATACACATCTAGATGTGTATAAGAGACAGCCTTTAGGCTTATAGATATTTATTTACTATTTTTATATCATCCATTTTTAAAGGTAAAAAAATAAAAATGTACATTTTTTTTTTCTTTTAAACGGTTTCTACAAATACATGGCACAATAACTACACTGTGAATTCATTCCTTTTTGTTGCAATGAAATGTTCTCTACAAACACTTTTCTTCTTAGAAACCAAAAATTAGGGACAATTTGAAGTATTTTGTTAATTTCAGTCAAATTCCAGAATGATGAAACATTCAAAGCTGATGAAAAGATCAGGTAATCATTTGACAAGACACAGTGGAGAGCTGGTGCTTGATTTGTATATATAAACAAAAATGACTGGGCTCAGTTGCTTAAGCCTATAATCCCAACATTTTAGGAGGCCAAGGTGGAAGCGTTGCATGAGCCCTGGAGTTCAAGATTAGCCTGGGCAACATATTGAGACCATCTCTACAGAAAATAAAAATAAAAATTAGTTGGGCATATGGTGTGTGCCTGTAGTTCCCAGTTACTTTGGAGACTGAGGTGGGAGGATTGTTTGAGCCTGGGAGGCCAAGGCTGCAGTGGTCAGTGATTGTACCATGGCACTCCAGCCTAGGTGACAGAGTGAGAACCTGTCTCAAAAAATTCATTTATATATATATATGTAAAAATTCATGTATATATACACACACACATATATATATTTAACCCAAATAGTAAACTCCTTGTGTACTTCAGTTATCAGTTATAGAGCTTTATTTATTGAATGTTAAGTTATGATACCCCCTACTTTCAGTTCTGTTCA
>NW_012108064.1:1283352-1287675 GCF_000951045.1 Mandrillus leucophaeus | reverse complement strand
CGCCCGGCCTATGATCACTTTTAAAACAAACAAACCTGCCTAATACTAATATTCCAGAAACTATTTATGAATTAGAAACTTCCCATTTAATAGTTTTCAGACATTCTGGAGAAAGGAGATATCAATTATATATGAGGGGACTTTTACAGCATTACTTTGTATGCATATCATCAACAGATTAGTACAAATGCATTTCAAATTGATTTTGAATAACCATATGTGATTAATTGTGAATATATTGATATTGATGATATACTAATTAGAGATAAATTTCTAGATGTAGATGCAGATACAGATGTACATATATAATCACTTTAAATGGCCAATGAAATACCAGTGCTGGGACTTTTTTTATGATTATCTTGGTATCAACTGTCCCTCTATTTTACTCTGTTTTGAGGAGTTTACTATTACTTTGGGTCATTTATAAGGGAATTTAAATATGAGTTAGTTTGGATGAAATTCTGAGATGACCCAAGGTCTGGAGAGTTTCCAGGGCCCTCACATTTGGTTGTACAGACTGTGTACTGCACAGCTTTAGGGTACTGTATTTCACATTGTAATCAACATGAATAAAATAAACTGCTAAACTTGTTAACGGACCTCACTAAGACCATAGGTGGCAGCCACACCGGATCTTAAAGTTGCTGTTAATAAAAGAATATCTAAATTAAGGAAATATATAACAGAAAACCAAGAAATAACAGAATGTTTCTTCACACAGTATGTCTGTATGTTCAGAAGTGGGTTAAAGGTTTGGTTTGCCAGGGTCCGTTCTATTTTCTCCAGGCATTAGCATGGCATCCAGGCATTGATTAGGCTCTTTCACAACTCTACAGGAAATAAACTTACTAAAAATTTCTCTCAAAAATAATCCTTGTATGATTGCTCTCAGTTTTGAGTTTCAGTTTATATTCATGCAATCCTATAAATTCTCTCAAATCAAATCATCTTTGCTCCTTCCCATCTTCGAATTCATTTGACTCCCTGCTAATCTCTCAGCGATCATGAATGGTGTCTAATTTCTGAATTTTTCCTTAAAAGTTTATTGTTGTATTGTAAACCTGATTTTCAGGTCTTTTCTTTTGAATTTCAAAGCCCTGTTTTGTAAAAAACAAATAAGTAAATTAATTTTATTTATTTCAATAAAAATCTGACTTCAATCTTAATTTATATGGATGCTTTTAATTAACAAAGTTTGAAAAAGTCACCAACAATGAAAACAGAGGTAAAGAGAAGGAAGAAAAGCAACTAGATATATTTTATTTATCAGAATATGTTTTGGGGAGAAAAGGGTCTCACTGGGTCACTCAGGCTGGAGTGCAGTGGTACAGTCATGGCTCACTGCAGCCTCAGACTCCTGGGTTCAAGTGATCATTCTGTCTCAACCTCCCAAGTAGTTAAGATTACAGGTGCATGCCACCACGCCCAGCTAATTTTTTATTTTTACTTTTTTGTAGAGATGAGGTCTTGCTATGTTGCCCAGGTTGGTCTTGAACTCTCGGCTTCAAGCAATTCTCTTGCTTCGGCCTTGCCAAGTGCTGGGATTACAGACATGTGTCACCACGCTCAGCCTTTCAGAACAATTTTTTCCCTGAAACATAAGGAAAAGTTGGGACAAAAGTCAATGATGGAGCAAACTTGCTTTGTGCACATCATATACCTATAGTTATGTAAGTTAATTTAAAAATAATTTCATACTGGGAAAAGATATAATCATATATTTTGTTTGACTTCATAAAGATGGCTTCACTTCTTGTCATTCAGCGATCTGAAGGAAGAATTATATCATTTTACATAGGAAGATCCAAGCACTCTAGGGCTAATATTCCAAATTCTTCTCTTCAATATTTACAATGGAGATCTGCTGGCATGGGCCAAGAATGATCAGATCAAAGCCAACTTAAAGTCAATTTTATGAAGGAAACATAGCATATAATTTCATTTTACATTTTGTTTCTTACTATTGAATTTGAACTTTTTTTTTACTTTGGGCCACTTGCATTTCTTTATTTTTCTTGTTTTAGTTACTTCTTGAAGCTTTTCCTTTTTTGATTGATATTTATTTTGTTCTTACTTGAAAAGCAGTATGCATATGTGTGATAGATGTACACACACATATGCATACTATACATGCACATATATAGAAGGTAATTGTATAGATGAGAACTCTAAAATATCATAAGCAAGTAGAAAGAGAGTATACAATGGAATATTTCTAACATTAAATTAGATGAACAAGAAAGTAGAAGATCATTCTGGGTTTGTGAATCTTTAGATATTAAAAATTGCACTTACACTGTTTTCCTTGAGTAGAGTAGGATTTGGAAAAATGATTGTGTGCCTGTAGCAAAGTCAAATATGACACGTGCTCTCCTACATTTCTCAGCCTCCTTGTAGTTACACCTCCTTGCAGGACCATGTGAGTAATTCTTGTCAACGATTTGTGAAGAGAAATTATGCATATGTCTTTCAGGTTGGTTTTACCAATGGGTAAAAGTGAAATCATGAAACATCCTTGAGGAGCATGACAGTGAAAACACAACACACCAAAACGTATGCAATTCGGCAAAAGAAGTGCTTAATTAAAAGTTATAGTCATGAGTGTAGTGGCTAATGCCTGTAACCCCAGCTACATGGGAAGCTAAGGCAGGAGGATCACTTGAGGCCGGGAGTTTGAGACTAGTGTGGGAAATACAGTGTGATCTAATTTTTAAAAATTAAAAAATTAGCCAGGCATAATGGCATGCACCTGTATTCCCAGATACTCAGTAGGCTGAGGAGGAATGGTGGGAGGATCCCAGAGGTTTGAGGGTACCATAGGCTATGATCACATCACTGCACTCCAGCCTAGGTGACAAAGTGAGACCTTGTCTCCAAAAGAAAAAGATAATAACAGTCATAGTTGTAAACATATATATTAAAAAGAAGAAAGATCTTCTCAAATTAATAACCTAAGCTTCCATCTTAAGAAGCCAGAAGAACCACTAAATCCAAAGCAAGCACAAAAATGGAATAATAAAAATGAGAATTAAAATAAATGTAATAGAGAAGAGAAAAACATAGAAGATTAACAAAACCAAAAGTTTGGTTGGTTCTATGAAGAAGAAGAAGAGGAAAGAAGAGGAGGAGCAGGAGGAAGAGGAAAAAGAAGAAGGAGGAGGAGGAGGAGGAAGGGGAGGAGGAGGAGGAAGGGGAGGAGGAGGAAGGGGAGGAGGAGGAGAAAGAAGGAAGAAGGAAGGAGGAAGGAGGGAGGAGGAAGAAGGAAGAAAGAAGAGGAAGAGGAGGAAGAAGGAGAAGGAGGAGGAAGCAGCAGCAGAAGAAGAAGGAGGAGGAGGAGGAGAAAGAGAAGGAGGATGAAGAAGAAGGGCTAGAAGAAGAACAAGAATTAAATTACATCAGTAATGAAAGAGGGGATATTAGTGCTGACCTTACAAAAATAAAAAGGATTATTAGGGCATACTGTAAATAACTGCATACGAACAAATTAGATAACTTAGATGAAATGAACAAATTATTAAAAACACACAATCAAAACTAACTCAATGAGAAGAAAATATGAATTGACTTGTAACAAGTAAAGACATTGCACTAGTAATTTTAAAACTACTCACAGAGAAAACTCCAAGGCCAGATAGTTTCACAGGGGAATTCTACCAAAAGCAAAGAATTATTATTGCTTCTAAAACTCTTCCAAATACTAGAAGAGAAGGAAACACATAGAAACTAATTCTATGAAGTCAGCATTACCCTGATAACAATAATAGACAAAGAAATCAAAATAAAACTGCAAATCAATTTAACTTATCAATGGAGATGCAAAAATCTTCAAGAAAATATGGCTATCAAAATAAGACAGTTTATGAAAAGGATCATACATCACGACCAACTGGGATTTAGTTCAGGAATGTAAACCCGGTTCAATATATAAAAACGGAATCAATGCAATATATTCTATCAATAAAATTATGTAAACAAATTATTATCTCAATAGATGCAGAAAAAAAAATTTGATGAAATCCAACACCCTTTCCTGATAAAAACTGTCAATAAACTAGAAATAACAGAGACATGTCTGACCGGGAGCAGTGGCTCACACCTGTAATCCTAGCACTTTGGGAGAACGAGGCGGGCGGATCTCCTGAGGTCAGGAGTTTCAGACCAGCCTGACCAACATGGAGGAACCTCGTCTCTACTAAAAATACAAAACAAACAAACAAACAAACTTATCCTGGCATAGTGGCGCATGCCTGTAATCCCAGATACTCGGGTGGCTGAGGCAGGAGAATCGCTTGAACCCGGGAGGCGGAGGTTGCAGTGATC
>NW_012108064.1:1233642-1282347 GCF_000951045.1 Mandrillus leucophaeus | reverse complement strand
AGGTAAAACAAAAACAAAGTAGTAGGACTCACATCTGTTGATGTTGAAACATATTAGACTGTGTGGTACTGTTGAAAGCATATATACATTTAGCAAATAAATATAATCGAGACCCCAGGAATAACCCCATACATTTATGTTCAATTCATTTTTGTTTAGCTATCACCTACAGGAAAGAGTCAGTTCATTTTTGATAAGGATACCAAGTCCATCAATTAAAAATGGTCTTGTCCCATGGTGCTGGGACTGCTGGATATACAATGCAAAACCACAGAGTTGGACACTTCACAAAATGGATCGAAGGTGTAAATTTAAAAACTGAAATTATAAAACTCTTTAAGGGAGGCATAGGTTGAAATCTGTCTGATCTTTTATTGGGCAAAGGTTCCTTAGATGTTACACCAAAGTCACAAGTAACATAAACAAGTAGATAAATTGGACTTCATAAAAATTAAAAGCTTTTCTTTTCTCAAATAACATTATCAAAAAAGTAAAAAGAAGGTCTATAGAACAGTAGAAAATATTTGCAAATTGTATACCTCTTAAGGGTCTAGTGCTCAGAATATATAAAGAATTTTTACAAGTCAATAAACAAGGAAAATGACCCAATTGAAAGCTAGGCAAAAAAATATACAAATAGTGAGTCAGCATGTGAACAGATATTTGAGATCAATTGTTTTCAAGGACATAAAAAGCAAAATCAGTGACATGTTGCTTTGCAATCACTAATCTGGGTATACTATTTTAAAAAGAGAAAAAGAAAAGAACAAGTATTGAAGACAAAGAACAAGGTGAAGATGTGGAGAAGTTTGAACCTTCATACGTTGCTGGTGAAAATGTAAAATGATGCAGACATTGTGAAAAATAGATTGGCAATAGCTCAAAAAGTTAAAAATTAATTTACAATAGAACCCAGCAATTCTACTTGGTATATACCCAAGAAAATTGAAAACATATCTTCAAACAAAGGCTTGTGGCCGGGCGCGGTGGCTCAAGCCTGTAATCCCAGCACTTTGGGGGGCCAAGACGGGCGGATCACGAGGTCAGGAGATCGAGACCATCCTGGCTAACACGGTGAAATCCCGTCTCTACTAAAAAATACAAAAAAACTAGCCAGGCGAGGTGGTGGGCGCCTGTAGTCCCAGCTACTCAGGAGGCTGAGGCAGGAGAATGGCCTAAACCCGGGAGGCAGAGCTTGCAGTGAACTGAGATCTGGCCACTGCACTCCAGCCTGGTCGACAGATGGAGACTCCGTCTCAAAAAAAAACAAAAAACAAAAAACAAAGGCTTGTACAGTAATATGTATTTCAGTATTATTCCTGATAGTAAAAAATGTGATATATCAATATAATGGGATATTTTTCAGTCATGAAAAATGAAGTACTGATACTTGCTACAACATAAAAACATTATGCTAAGTGAAATAATTTAGACATAAATGAGCACATGTTGTATGTTCTCATTTACATAAAATGTCAAGAATAGACAAATCCATAAAAACAGAAAGTAAATTAATGATTGCAAGGCCATAGACAGAGGAGAGAATTTGTAGTAACCGCTTATAGGTATGAGGTTTCCTTTTGAGGTGATGAAAATTTTCTACAAATATATAATGGTAATGGTTGCACAACATAGAGAAACTACTAAAGAAACGCGAAGCACATACTTTAAAAGCATTCATTTTTTGGTATGTAAATTATATCTGAAAAAACAAATATGTATATATATGCACATGTGTATATATATACACACACACACATGAATATATATATATACGTGTAAGTGTATATATACTTGTGTGTGTATATATACGTGTGTATATATATATACGTGTGTGTGTGTGTGTGTGTGTATATATGAGAGAGAGAGAGAGTATATATACTCAATGACCAAGTGATATTTATCTCAGGTATGTGTTTCTGCTTCAGCATCTGAAATTTAAACACTGTAATTTACCATACTAATAGAATAAAGGCCCAAATTTACATGATCATATTCATAGATGCAGAAAAACATTTGACAAAGCCTAACCAAGTTTCATGATAAAACTTTTACAAAACTAGGAATAGAAGGTAAGTTTCATGTTCTAATAGAGGGCAATCTATGAAAAACATACGGCTAATATACTATTTAATGTTGAGATACTAAACTCTTTTTACTAATACGAGGAATAGGAAACAGATGTCTACTTTTGCCACCTCTATTTGACAACATTTTGGAGGTTCTAGCTAAGGTAGTTGGAGAGAAAAATTAAAGACAAAAGCTTCTAGACTGAAATGAAAGAAGTATAACTCTGGTTATTTACATATAGTATAATCTAGAATATAGAAAATCCTCAAGAATCCACACAAGTATTATTAGAATAGTAAATGAATTCAGGAAGTTTGCAGAATACAGGCTAAAGATATAAAAGATACAAAAGCAAACTATTTCTCTCTCTCTCTATATATATATATATGTATACATACACACACACACACAGGGAAGAAGAGAGAGAGAGAGAGAGAAGAGAGAGAGAGAGACATTCTGTTACCAAGACTGGAGTGTAGTGGAGTAATAATAGCTTACTGCAGCTACAACCTCCCAGGTTCAAGCAATCCTGCCACCTCAGCCACTTGAGTAGCTAGGACAACAAGTGCATGCTATTATGCCTAGATAATTTTTTCATTTTTTGTAAAGATAGGGTTTCACCATGTTTCCCAGGCTGGTCTTGAACTTCTGAGCTCAAGCAATCCTGCCACCTCAGCTTCCCAAAGTGCTAAGATTACACGCATGAGCCATCATACCAGGCCAACAAGTTATATTTTTATATACTAGTAAAGAATACTCCAAAAAAAAAAAAAACAAACAAACAAACTAAGCACAAGATTTTATTTACAATAGTATCAAAAATAATAAAAGAGCCAGACTTGGTGGTACAAGTGTGCAATCCCAGCATTTTGGGAGGCCAAGGTGGGAGAAAGGCTTGAGCTCAGGAGTTCAAAACCAGCCTGGGCAACAGACTGAGACCATATTTTTACAAGAGGAAAAATTAAGATTAGCTGGGCATAGTGGCACAAACATGTGGTCCCAGTTACATAGGAAGCTGAGGTGGGAAAATCGCTTAAGCCCAGGAAGTCAAGGCTGTAGTGAGCTGTGATTACACCACTGCACTCAGTCTGAGTGACAGAATGAGAGCCTGTCTCAAAAATAATAATAAAAAAATACATTGAAATAAATTTTATGAAAGAAATGTAAGACTGATGAACAGAGAATAACAAAGTACCTTCTCTGACCCCCATGGAATAAAACTAGAAATTAATAAGAATGTTGGCAAGGATGTGGGCAAAACTGAATCCTCATACACTTTTGGTGGGAATGTAAATTAGTACAATCAGTATGGAGAAGAGTCTGGAGAGCCCTTAAAAAACTAAAAATAAAACCACAAAATGATCCACCCCACTACTAGATATATACATAAAAGAAGGGAAACTAGTATATTGAAAAGATATTTGTAATTGCGTTTAGTGCAGCATTATTCAAAAAAGCCAAGATTTGGAAGCAACCCAAGGGTCCATCAATAGATGAATGGATAAACTCAGCTCTGGACCAAGGGGACCTAATAGATATGTACAGAACTCTCCACCCCAAATCCACAGAATATACATTCTTCTCAGCACCACATAGCACTTATTCTAAAATCGACCACATACTTGGAAGTAAAACACTCCTTAGCAAATGCAAAGGAATAGAAATCATAACAAACAGCCTCTCAGACCACAGTGCAATCAAATCAGAACTCAGGATTAAGAAATTCACTCAAAACCACAAACTACATGGTAACTGAGCAACTGGCTCCTAAATGACTACTGGAAAAATAATAAAATTAAGGCAGAAATAACAAAGTTATCTGAAACCAATGAGAACAAAGAAAATGTACCAGAATCTTTGGGACACAGCTAAAGCAGTGTTTAGAGGGAAATTTGTAGCAATAAATGCCCACATCAGAAAGTGTTAAAGATCTAATATCGACACCCTAACATAACAATTAAAAGAACCAGAGAAGCAAGAGCGAACAAATTCAAAAGCTCGCAGAAGACAAGAAATAACTAAGATCACAGCAGAACTGAAAGAGATAGAGACATGAAAAACCCTTCAAAAAAAATCAACGAATCCAGGAGGTGGTTTTTGAAGAGACTAAAAAAATAGATAGGCTGCTAAGCAGACTAATAAAGAAGAAAAGATAGAAGAATCAAATAGTCACAATAAACAGTGATGAAGGGGATATCATCACCTATCCCACAGAAATACAAACTACCATCGGAGAATACTATAAACACCTCTGCACAAATAAACTAGAAAAACTAGAAGAAATGGATAAATTCCTGGACACCTATACCCTTCCAAGACTAACCCAGGAAGAATTTGAATCCTTGAATAGACCAATGACAAGTTCTGAAATTGAGGCAGTAATTAATAACTTAACAACCAAAAAAAGTCCAGGATCAGATGGATTCACAGCCGAATTCTACCAGAGGTACAAAGAGGAGTTGGTAACATGCCTTCTTAAACTATTCCAAATAATAGAAAAAGAGGGACTCCTCCCTAATTCATTTTATGAGGGCAGTATCATCATGATTCCAAAACCTGGCAGAGACACAACTAAAAAAGAAAATTTCAGACCAAGATCGCTGAGGAACATTGATGTGCAAATTCTCAATAAAATACTGGCAAATCAAATCCAGCAGCACATCAAAAAGCTTATCAACTTTATCCACCATGATCAAGTTGGCTTCATCCCTGGGATGCAAACCTGGTTCAACATATGCAAATCAATAAACATAATCCATCACATAAACAGAACCAATGACAAAAATCACATGATTATCTCAATAGATACAGAAAAGACCTTCGAGAAAATTTAATACCACTTTATGCTAAAAACTCTCAATAAACTAGGTATTGATGGAACATATCTCAAAATAATAAGAGCTATTTATGGCCAACCCATAGCCAATATCATAATGAGTGCACCAAAGCAGGAAGCATTGCCTTTGAAAACTGGCACAAGACAAGGATGCCCTCTCTCGCCACTCCTATTCAACATAGTATTGGAAGTTCTGGCTAGAGCAATCAGGCAAGAGAAAGAAATAAACAGTATTCAAATAAGAAGAGAGGAAGTCACATTGTCTCTGTTTGCAGACAACATGATTGTATATTTAGAAAACCCCATAGTTTCAGCCCCAAATTCCTTAATTTGGTAAACAACTTCAGCAAAGTCTCAGATACGAAACCAATATGCGAAAACCACAAGAAGTCCTATACACCAATAACAGACAAGCAGAGAGCCAAATCATGAATGAACTCACATTCATAATTGTTACAAAGAAAATAAAATACCCAGGAATACAACTTACAAGGGATGTGAAGGACCTATTTAAGAAGAACTACAAACCACTGCTCAAGAAAATAAGAGAGGACACAAGCTAATGGAAAAACATTCTATGTTCATGGATAGGAAGAAGCATTATCGTGAAAATGTCCATAGTGCCCAAAGTAATTTATAGATTCAATAATTCCCATCAAGCTACAATTGATTTTCTTCCCAGAACTAGAAAAAACGACTTTAAATTTCATATGGAACCAAAAAAGAGCCCGTATAGCCAAGACAATCCCAAGCAAAAAAAAAAAGCTGGAGGCATCACACTACCTGACTTCAAACTACACTAAAATGCTACAGTAACCAAAATTGCATGATAATGGTACCAAAACAGATATATAGACCAATGGAACAGAACAGAGACCTCAGAAGTAATACCATTCGATCTTCAACAAACCTGACGAAAACAAGCAATGGAGAAAGGATTCCCTATTTAATAAATGGTACTGGGAAAACCAGCTAGCCATATGCAGAAAACTGAAATTGGACCCCTTCCTTGCACCTTATACAAAAATTAACTCAAGATGGATTAAAAAAATTAAATGTAAAACCTAAAACTATTAAAAACCCTAGAAGAAAACCTAGGCAAAATCATTCAGGACATAGGCATTGGCAAAGACCACATGACTAAAACACCAAAAGCAATTGCAACAGAAGCCAAAATTGACAAATGGAATTTAATTAAACTAAAGAGCTTCTGCTCAGCAAAAGAAACTACCATCAGAGTGAACAGGCAACCTACAGAATGGGAGAACATTTTTGCAATATATCCATCTGACAAAGGTCTAATAACCAGTATCTACAGGGAAATTAAACAAATTTACAAGAAAAAAAAACTCTATAAAAAAGTGGGTGAAGGATATCAAGAGATACTTGTCAAAAGAAAATATTTATTGACCAAAAAACATATGAAAAAATGCTCATCATCACTGGTCATTAGAGAAATGCAAATCAAAACCACAATGAGATACCATCTCATGCCGGTCAGAATGGTGATCGTTAAAAATTCTGGAAACAACAGGTGCTGGTGAGGATGCAGAGAAATAGGAACGTTTTTACACTGTTGGTGGGAGTGTAAATTTGTTCAACCATTGTGGAAGACAGTGTGGTGATTTTTCAAGGATACAGAACCAGAAATACCATTTGACCCAGCAATCCCATTACTGGGTATATACCCAAAGGATTATAAATCATTCTACTATAAAGACACATAGACATGTATGTTATTGTGGCACTATTCACAACAGCAAAGACTTGGAACCAACCCAAATGCCCATCAATGATAGACTGGATGAAGAAAATGTGCCATATATACACCATGGAATACGATACAGCCATAAAAAAGAATGAGTTCACATCCTTTGCAGGTATGTGGGTGAAGCTGGAAACCATCATCCTCAGCAAACTAACACAGGAACAGAAAATCAAACAATGCATCCTCTCACTCATAAGTGGGAGTTCAACAATGAGAACTCATGGACACAGGGAGGAGAACATCACACACCGGGCCCTTTCAGCAGGTGGGGGGCAAGGGGAGGGTGAGCCTTTGGCCAAATACCTAATGTATGTGGGGCTTAAAACCTAGATGATGGATTGATAGGTGCAGTAAATCACCATGGCACATGTGTTCCTATGTAACAAATCTGCACATTCAGCATATGTATCCCAGAACTTAAAGTAAAATTAAAAAAAAAAAAACTTTTACTTACACACGATGGAGTACTATGCAGCAATAAAAATGATGCGATCCTGTCATTTGCAGCAACACGAATAAAACTGGAAGTCACTATGTTAAGTGAAATAAGTGAGACACTAAAAGACAAACTTTGCATGTTCTCACTAATTTGTGGGAGCTAAAAAAAAATTAAAACAATTGAATTCATGGAGATAGAGTGTAGAATGATGGTTATCAGAGGCTGGGAAATGTAGTGAGTGGTGGGGAGTGGGAATGGTTAATGGGTACAAAAATAGTCAGAGAAAATGAATAAGTTCTAATATTTGATAGCACAACAAGGTGATTACAGTCAACAAAATTTATTGTACACCTTTAAATAACTAAAATGGTAAAAGTTGACTCTAACACCAAGAAAGGATAAATACTTGAGGTGATGGATACCCCACTTACCATAATGCAATTTTTACACATCATATGCCTGTATCAAAATATTTCATGTACTGCATAAATGTATGCAATTACTAAGTACCTACTAAAATTAACATAAAAATTTTAGAATTCTCACAATTTTACCAAAATATTAGAAAACAAGATAGGGAACTTTAAAAATTCCCCAAATTAAAAGGAAATTTATAAATAAAACAATAGAAACATCAAAAAATTAATAAACATAACAGAGTGAATTATATTTTAGATACAAACGTTCATATAATCTCCTCAAAATATTACCAAATTCCTATTAAATAATTATAAGTAGTCCTATTTAATTATGTCCTTCACCCCGATTGAGGATTCTATTCTTCCCAAGTTTATACTTTTAGTCATTATATATAATAAACTTGCCCAAACCATTCTGTCTTTCTGTCACAAAAGGGTTTCCTCATGCTTTCTCTGTAAGCTTATGTTTTAAGCTATAGGTTAGAGATTGGGTCTTGTGAAGAATCAAAGAATGATAGCTTCAGAGACTTAATGTAAAGAACTACACTAGGAACTCTTACCTATTGTTGCTATCAAAAATATTCATAACACTTGCTAAAAATGGTAAGGTAGACGTTATTCAAGAGAGGACATAACGATATGTCTACAGATCACCACAGTAGGTCTTGCAATGTGGGAGTAAGATTGGTCTCAACTCCTATTTCAGCAAAGACAAATAGGGGTTTATAACCAAAAAGCAAGTTGGGAGTTAGTGGATAGAGAATTACTAGGAGAAAATATTAAAGGCAAAGGGTTTCTGGTTAAACCAACGTGATAGAATTATTGCTGAAGGCAAGCCAGGGTGGTAAGATTTGAAGGGTGCTCAGGTAGCAAAAGTGGGTGAATTTTGCTAAACTAATTTAGCAGAATTCCTGCTAAAACTGTGTTCTATAAGAACAAAGTGAAAAGCTCAGGATTGGGCTTAGTAAGGGCAGAGGACTCAGAGGAAACTGACTCAGTATTTGGTAAAGAAAAAAAAAAAATCTAAAAATAAAGGATGGCAAATGATATCCTATGCTAATGGAAATGACAAAATAGCAAGAGTAGCTATGCTTACAAAAGAAAAAGCAGGTTTTAAGACAAAAACCATAAGAAGAAACAAAGACAGTCACTGTATAATAATAAAAAGGTTAATTCAGCAAGAAAACATAACAGTTGTAAATATATACACACCCAACGCTGGAGCAACTAGATATATAAAGCAAATATTGTTAGATGTAAAGAGAGAGGTAAACTCCAATAGAGTAATAGCTAAAGACATCAACATCCTACTTTTAGCATTGGACAGATCTTCTAGACAGAAAATTAACAAAGAACCACCAAATGTAATCGGTAGACCTAATAGATATTTATAGAACACTGTATCCAACAGCTGAAAAATACACATTCTGTTCCTCAATACATAAATTATTCTCAAGAATAAACCATATGTTAGGTTAAAAAACAAGTTTTTTTTTGTTTGTTTGTTTTTGTTTTTGTTTTTTCTGAAACAGGATTTAACTTTGTCACCCAGGCCAGAGTGCAGTGGCACAATCTCAGCTTACTGCAGCCTCGAATTCCCAGGTTCAAACGATCCTCCTGCCTCAGCACCATCAAGTAGTTGGGACTAAAGACATGTGCCACCATGCCTGGCTCATTTTTTGTATTTTTCTTTTCCTTTTACAGAGTTTTGCCATGTTGCCTAGGCTTTTCTCAAACCCCTGAGCTCAAGAGATGCACCTGCCTTGGTTTCCCAACATGTTAGGATTACAGGCGTGAGCCACCGTGTCTAGCCAAACAAGTCTTAAAACAGTAATAATAATAATAATAATAATAATAATGTGAAGCATATTATCTGACCACAATAGAATAAAACTATAAATCAATAATAAGAGGAATTTTGGAAATAATAGAAATACAATAAAATTAAGCAATATGCTCCTGAATAATCAGTGAGTCAATGAGGAAATTAAGAAGGAAACTAAAAATTAATTTCAAACACATGATAATGAAAACACAGCATACCAAAACCTATGAGATACAGCAAACTAGTACTGAGAAGGAATTTTATAGCTGTAAATGCCTACATAAAAATTAAATAAATAATTAATTAAATTAAATAAATGATGCACCTTAAAGATTAAAAATGCAAGAGCAAATCAAACCCAAAATTAGTAGAAGAAAAATAAAGATAAGAGCAGTGATAACTGAATTTGAAGTGAAGAAAACAATACAAAAAATCCATGAAATAAAAACTTGGTTTTTTGAAAAGTTAAGCAAAGTTGACTAACCTTTAGCCAGACCAAAAAAAGAGAGAGAGAGAGAGAAGATTCAAGTAAATCAAAGTAGAGCTGAAACAGAAGACACTGTGACTGATGGTACATAAATTAAAACGATTATTAGTGACTACCATTAGCAAACATGTGCAAATAAATTGAAAAATCTAGAAGAAATGGACAAATTCCTAGACACATACTACCAATGATGATTGAAACATGAATAAATCCAAAATACCAATAGACCAACAGCAAATAATGAGATGGAAGCTGTTCTTAAACAGTCTCCCATTGAAGAAAACTCTAGGACCCAATGGCTAAATGCTGAATTCTACAAAACATTTGAAGAATAACTAATATCCATCCTACTTAAAACATTTTGAAAATTACAGAAGAAAACACTTCCAAGCTCATTCTGTAAGTGCAGTATTACCCTAATACCAAAATCGAAGACACATCCAAAAAATAATAATGATACTTACAGGCCAATATTTCTAATGAATGTACATGCATAAATCCTCAAAAATATAAAATATTTGCAAACTAAAATCAACAATATGCTAAAAATATTATTAATCATGACCAAGTCAGATTTATCTCTGGCATGCAAAGATACTTCAACATACACAAGTCAATCAATGTGATACATTATATAAACAGAAAGGACAAAAAAAAATCATCATTTCAGTTGATACTGAAAAAGCACTGGATAAAATTCAATATCCTTTCATATAAAAACCCTCAAAAGTGCCGGGCGTGGTGACTCACACCTGTAATCCCAGCACTTTGGGAGGCCGAGGCGGGCGGATCACGAGGTCAGGAGATCGAGACCATCCTGGCAAACACTGTGAAACCCCGTCTCTACTAAAAATACAAAAAAATTAGCCAGGTGTGGTGGCGGGCACCTATAGTCCCAGCTTCTAGGGAGGCTGAGGCAGGAGAATGGTGTGAACTCGGGAGGTGGCGGTGCAGTGAGCAGAGATCGTGCCACTGCACTCCAGCCTGGGCAACAGAGTGAGACTCCGTCTCAAAAAAAAAAAAAAAAACCCTCAAAAAACTAGGGGTGGAAGGAAGACACATCAATGTAATAAAAGCCATATATGACAAACTCACAGCTAGTATCATATTGAATGGCGAAAACTGAGAGCCTTTCATCTAAGATCTAGAACAAGACAAGGATGTTAACTTTCATCATTGTATTTCAATATAGTACTGGAAGTCTAAGCTAGAGCTATAAAACAAGAGAAAGGAAAAGAATAAGTCAAATTACACTTATTTGCAAATAATGCAATCTTGTATTTGAAAAAAAACCTAAAGATTCCATCAAAAGAAATTGTTAGAACTGATATACAAATTTCTTAAAGTTGCACGATACAAAATCAACACAAAAAAATCAGTAGCATTTTTATATACCAACAGTGAACAAACTGCAAAAGCATTAAAGATCGCTTCTGCTTAAAATAGCCACAAATAATATTAAATACCTAGGAATTAACTTAAACAATGAAGTGAAAGGTAACTGTAATGAAAACTATAAAACACTAATGAAAGAAATTAATGAGGACACCAAAAAATAATAAAAAAAAATATGTTCATGGATGGAAGGAATTAATATAGTTAAAGTATCCATACTACTCAAAGCAATCTATGAATTTACTGCAATCACTATCAAAATACCAGTGACATTCTTCTGAGAATTTTTTAACTGTAAATTTATGTGGAACCACAAAGACCCAGAATAGCCAATGCTATTCTTATTTATGTATGTATTTATTTAGAGACAGAGTTTCACTCTCATTGCCCATGCTGGAGTGCATTGGTGTGATCTCAGCTCCCTGCAACCTCCACCTCTGTGATTCTACTCCCTCAGCCGCCAGTGTAGCTGGGATTACAGGCACGTGCCACCATGCCCAGTTAATTTTTTGTATGTTTAGTAGAGACAGGGTTTTGCTGTATTGACCAGGCAGGTATTGAACTCACGACCTCAAGTGATCCACACACCTCGTCCTCCCAAAGTACTGGGATTACAGGAGTGAGCCACTGCACCCGGCCTAGCCAAAGCTATTCTAAGCAAAAGAAACAAAGCTGAAGGAATAACATTACCTGACTTCAAATTTTACTACTGAGCTATAGTAACCAAAACACCCAAACACCATGGTACTGGCTTAGACACATAGACCAATGAAACAGAATAGAGAACCCCAAAACAAACCCACACACTCACAATGAACTCATTTTTCCAAGAATATACACTGGGGAAAACACAATCTCTTCAATAAATTGTACTGTGAAAACTGGATATTCATATGCAGAAGAATGAAACCTGGCACTCATCTCTAACCATACACAATAATTACCTCAAAGTGGATTAAATATTTAAATCCATGACCCCAACTAATATACCCACTACAAGCAAACCTCGAGGAAACTTTCCAAGTCATTGATCTAGACAACGATATTTTGAGTAACACCCCATAATCAAAGACAACCAAAGCAAAAATAAATGAATAAGATTACGTCTAGTTAAAAAGCTTCTTCGCAGCAAAGGAAACAATCAACGAAATGAAGAGACAGCCCAGAAAATGGGAGAAAATATTTACAAACTACCCATGTGACAAGGGATTTATAACTGGAATATATAAGGAATTCAAACAACTCTATAGAAAAATATCTAATTATCCAATTAAAAACTAGGCAAAATATTTCAATAGATATTTCTCAAAATAAGATAATCAAATGGTAAACAGACATATGAAAAGTTTCTCAACATTACTGATCATCAGAAAAATGCAAATCCAAACTACAATAAGGTATTATCTCACCTTAATTAGAATGGCTTTTACCCAAAATACATGCAATAGAAACTAGCTAACTTCAATATGACAGGATCAAATCCACATATATCTGTACTAACTTTAAATGTAAATGGGTGAAACGCCACAATTAAAAGACATAGAGTGGCAAGCTGGATGAAGAACCAAGACTCATTGTTATACTGTCTTCAAGAGACACACATCGTACGCAATGATTCCCATAGGCTTAAACTAAAGGCATGGAGAAAAATCTATAAAGCAAATGGAAAACAGAAGAAAATCAGGGGTTTTAATCCTAATTTCAGAAAAACAAACAGACTTTAACAAAAATCAAAAAAGACAATGAGGAGCATTATATAATGGTAACATGTTCAATTCAACAAGAAGATCTAACTATTCTAAATATGTATGCATCCAACACAGGAGCACCTAGATTCATAAAGCAAGTTCTGATGGACATTTAAAGAGACTAAGACTCCCACACAATAACAGGGAGAGATTTCAACACCCCACTGACACTATCAGATTATTGAAGCAGAAAATTCACAAAGATATTTAGGACCTGAACTTGGCACTGAATCAAATGGATCTGATAGACATCTACAGAACTCTCCACTCAAAACAACAGTCTATGTTCTTCTAATCACCACATAGCATGTACTGTAAAATTGATCATGTAATTGGACACAAAACACTCCTCAGAAAATGCAAAACAAATGAAATTATAGCAACCACTGTCTTGGATCAAAATGCAATAAATTTAGAGATCAAGACTAAGAAAATCACTCAAAACTATATAATTATGTGGAAACTAAATAACCTGCTTCTGAATGACTTTTGGGTAAATAATAAATTTAAGAGAGAAATCAAGAATTTCTTTGAAACTAGTGAGAAGAAAGATAAAACAGACTAGAATCTTTGGGACACAGCTAAGATGGTTTTAAGAAAATGTGTAGCACTAAATTCCCATATTGCAAAGTTAGAAAGATCTCAATTTTAAAACCTAAAATCATAACTAAAAGAACTAGAGAACCAAGAACAATTCAACCTCAAAGCTGACAGAAGACAAGAAAAAATAAAAAAGCTCAACTGAAGGAGAGTGAGACACAAAACCCTTTCAAAAGATAAATGAATCCAAGAATTGGTATTTGAAAAAATTAATAAAATAGATAAATTAGTCTGGTATCATACTTCTATAAAGAACTGCATGACACTGGGTAATTTATAAAGGAAAACACTTGATTGACTCACAGTTCAGCATGGCTGGGGAGGCCTCAAAAAAGTTGCAATCGTGGTGGAAGGTGAAGAGGAATCATTTCACCTTCTTCATAGGACAGCGAAAAGAAGACTGAATGCAGAAGGGACTACCAAACACTTATAAATGATCAGATCTTGCAATAACATACTCACTAGCATAAACACAGCATGGGGTAAACCAACCCTATGATCCATTTACCTCTATTTGGTCTCTCCGTTGACAAGTGGGATTATACGTTTGCAAGGTACAGCCCACCCGCCCCTTTCAACTGCTTTCATGGACTGATATTGAATGTCTGTGGCCTTTCCATTCACACAATGCAAGCTGTTGGTGGATCTACCATGCTGGGGTCTGGAGGACGGTGGCCCTATTCTAACAGCTGCACTAGGCAGTGCCCCAGTGGGGACTCTGATGCCACATTTCCCTTCTACACTGCACTAGCGGTGGTTCTCCATGAAGAATCACCCCTGGAACAAACTTCTGCATGGACATCTAGACATTTCCATACATCCTCTGAAAGGCAGAGGTTCCCAACCTCAATTATTGACTCCTGTGCACCTACAGGCCAAACACCACTTGTAAGCTGCCAAGTCTTGGGACTTGCACCCTCTGAAGCAATGGCCTCAACTTTATCTTGGCCCCGTTCATCCATGGCTGGAATGCAGGGCACCAAGTCTTGAGACTATACAAAGCAACAAGTTCCTGGGCCCAGCCTATGAAACAATTTTCTTTTCCTGGGACTTCCGGACTGTGATGTGAGTGGCTGCTGAGAAGACTTCTAACATGTCCTGGAGACATTTTCCGCATCATCTTGGCAATCAACATTTGGCTCCTCATTACTTAATGCAAATTTCTGCAGCCAGTTTAAATTTCTTCTCAGAAAATGGAATTTTCTTTTCTAATTACATCATCAGTCTCAAAATTTCCCAAACTTTTATGCTCTGCTTCTCTTTTAACCATAAATTTCAACAGAATGCTTTTAAGAAAACCCAAGTAGCATTGAATGCTATGCTGCTTAGAAATTTCTTCTGTTACATACCCTAAATCATCTCTCTCAAGTTTAAAGTTCCACTGATATTTCAGGCAGGTGCAAAATGCCGCCAGTCTCTTTGCAAAAGCATAGCAAGAATCATGTTTATACCAGTTCTCAACAAGTTTCTCATCTCTATCTGAGACCACCTCAGTCTGGACTTCATTGTCCATATCAGTATCAGCATTTTGGTCAAAGCTATTCAACAAGTATCTGGGAAGTTTCAAAATTTCCCACATCAGCCTGTCTTTCTTTTGGAATAATCTCTCTGGGAAGGCAAGTGCTATAATTTTCTTGTTCATTATTATACTCCAATACAAAGTACCAAAATCATAATACTTGCTCACATATTCATTGATTCAATATGAGAAATAAAATGTCACTTTCATTAGGACATAGTGGTGTGCACTGGTTGTCCCAGTTACTTGAATGGCTGAGGAGGTGGGATATATTAAGCCCAGGAGTTTGAGTCCAGCCTGAGCAACATAGTGAGACACCCATCTTTATTGGAAATAAATTAATTAATTAACTATTTTTAATATTTTTAATTCATCAAGAAAGAAGCCATTAGAATAGCACTTCTAGTTTTTACAGATAATGTCATTTTCCAAAGAATGAGGAGACACATGCATGCATGTATGTGTATGTGCATATACATATGAAGTGTGTATATATTTGCCTATAGTTACAAAAAGTTAGGTTAAACTCAATATGAATTAAAAAGTTAACTATAAGGGAAGGATAAAGGGTCTCAGAAGGTGTTAAGTCCCAGTCCCTCTCTACATGAAACAGCAGAGTTCCTGCAGATGGACAGAGGTGTTTATCTGATATGAATATCTAAAGCACTTAGAGGAGCATAATAGACAGGTGGATCACTTTCCTGCTGAATTCATAGGAAAGCTGAGGTGGCTCCAACATTTCTCCCTGCAAAGAAATTAGCACATTTGAAATGATTTAGATTTGTATTCCCACCAAAATCTCATGTCTAATGGTAATCCACAATGCTGGAGGTGTGGCCTGGTGGGAGGTGATTAGATCATGGGGGTGGATTTCATCCTTTGGTGCCATTCTTGTTTTGTAATAGCGTTTGCACAAGATCTCGTTATTTAAAAGTATATAAGCACCTCCCTCACGACTTCCTTCTTCTGAACTGTAAGCTCCCCCTTTGCCATCCACCGTAATTGTAAGTTTTCTTAAGCTTCCCTAGAAGGTAAGCCAATGCCAGAATTACGCTTCCTGTGCAGCCTGTGGAACTGTAAGCCAATTAAACTTTTTTTCTTATAAATTATCCAAGTGCAGCTACTTCTGTATAGTAGTGTAAAAAAAAAAAAAAAAAAAGACTGATACAGAAAATTGGCACTGAGGAGCAGGGCATTGCATAAGGATACCTAAGAATGTGAAAGAAGCTTTGGAACTTGGTAATGGGCAGAGATTGGAACAGTTTGGAGGGCTCAGAAGAAGAAAGGAAGATGAAGGTAAGTTTTGAACTTGCTAGATGTTTTTTGAATTGTTGTGACCTTAAAATGCTAATAGTGATACGGACAATGAAGTTCAGGCTGAGGAGGTCTCAGATATAAGTAAGAAACATAGCATACCAACATGGCACATGTATACATATGTAACAACCCTGCACATTGTGCACATGTACCCTAGAACTTAAAGTATAATTTACAAAAAAAAAGAGAAAGAAACATATTGGTAACTGGAGCAAATGCCACTTTTGTTATGCTTTAGCATAAAACTCGGAGGCATTGTGCCCCTGTGTTAGGAATCTGTGGAACTTTGAACTCAAGAGTCATTATTTAGGGTATCTGGCAGAAGAAATTTTTAAGCAACAGTGTTGAAGATGTGGACTGGCTGCTTCTAACAACCTATGCTCCTATAAGTGAGCAAATAAATGACCTGCACTTATGTTTAAAAGGGAAGCAGAGTGTAAAAGTTTGGATAATTTTCAGCCTGGTCATTTGATAGAAAAGAAGTATCAACTTTCTGAGGAGAAATTCAAGCAGGTTGCATAAATTTTTATAACTAAAAGGAAGGCAAGTACTGATACCCAAGACAATGGGGAAAGGCCTCCAAGGCATTTCAGAGACCTTCTCAGGAGCTCCTCTCATAGCAGGCCCAAAGACCTAGGAGGGTAGAATGATCTTGTAGACCAGGCCCAGGGACCTGCTCCCCTATACAGCCTCAGAACACTGCTCCCTGCATCCCTACTTCTTCAGCTCCAGTCTTGTCTTAAAGTGCCCCAGGCAGTGCTTGGACCACTGTTCCAGAGGGTGAAAGCCATAAGCCTTGGTGCCTTCCAAGTGGTGTTAAGCCTGAAGATGCACAGAATGCAAGACTTGATGCTTAGGAACTTCTGCCTAGATTTCAGAGGATGTATGGAAAAGCTGGTATGCCCAGGCAGAAGCCTGCTGCAGGAGCAAAGCACATAGAGAGAACCTCTACTAGGGTACTGTGGAGGAAAAATGTGGGGTTGGAGGCCCCACACTAAGTCCTCACTGGGGCACTGCCTAGTGGAGCTTTGAGAAGAGGGTCACCATCCTCCAGATCTCAAAATGGTAGATCCATTGGCAGCTTGCACCCTGCACCTGGAAAAGCTGTAGGCACTTCATGACAGTCCATGAGAGCCACTGTAGGGGCTGAACCCTGCAAAGTAGCAGGGGTGGACTGTCCAAGGCTTTGGAAGCCCACCCCTGGCACCAACATGCTCTGGATGTGAGACATGAAGTCAAAGGAGATTGTTTGGGAGCTTTAAGATGTAATGACTGCCCTGCTGGGTTTCAGACTTGGATAGGGTCTATAGCCCCTTTCTTTTGACTGAGTTCTCTCTTTTGAAATGAGAGCATTTACTCAATGCCTATACTCTCATTATATCTTGGAGATGTAACTAGTTTTTGTTTTTCACAGGCTCATAGGCAGAAGGGACTTGCCTTGTCTCAGATGAGACTATAGACTTTGGACATTTAAGTTAATGCTAAAATAAGTTAACACCTTGAGAGATTGTTGGGAAGCCTTGATTGTATTTTGCAATGTGAGAAGGACATGAGATTTGAGAGGGACCAGAAGCGAAATGATGTGGTTTGGATTTGTGTCCCCACCCAAATTTCATGTTGAATTGTAATCCCCAATGTTGGAGATGGGGCCTGGTAGTCACAGCTGATTTTTACCTGTGAGAACCTGTTACTGAACTGGATTGAACTGTACTACCCAGGAAAACAAAATACTGAGAAAAAAGGGCAAATCGCTGGTGAACAAGTTAAGATTTATGAGACTTCTGTCATTCTGGCTCCACAGGAGATGGTGAACTTATTCAAACATCTGGTATATTACTACTTCCACCAGCATCTGAAAAAGCTATTGCATAAAGATTCTTTATAAAACAAATTCATATAGAGTCTTTGCTGCTGAAAACATGCAGAGACTAAGCTAGGTGACCATAGACTATACACATTAAAGTCACATATTCAAGAGAAAAAAAGAAAAAAAAATTCAGTTGAATAAAAATAAATTTAAAACTAGTAAGAAGAAATATTTTCCCAAATGAGAAGGAACCGGAAAAATAATTCTAGCAATATAGGAAAACAGTTTTGCAACACTTCAGGAAAAAATCACATGAACTATTCAGCAACGGATTCAAACCAAAATAAAATATTTTAAATACCAGCTAGATAATTCAAAATGTTGATTGTTAATTTGCTCAATGTGATCTAAGATAATGTTGAAAACAAACACAAAGCAACTTAAAAAAAATCAGAATATGATTTTAAAATATCCTAAAGAGAAATATATTTAGAAAAAAATAGAACTTCTGGAAATTAAAGACACACTTAGAAAATCACAAAATGCAGTGGATTGTTTTAACAAAATGTGAGACAAAGTAGAAGAAAGAATTTCAGAGCTTGAATGAAAGACTTTTGAATTAACCCAATCAGATGAAAATCACAAAAAAATTTTTAAAATGAACAAAGTATTCAAGGAATATGGGATTATGTAAAATGTCCAAGCCTAAGAATCATAGGCATTTCTGAGGGAGAATAAAATTTAAAAGTTTTGAAAATATATTTTTAGGAAATAATTGAAATAAATTTCCTATGTCCTGCTAGAGATTTATACATCTAAATATAAGAAGGTCAGGGAACTCCTGAAAGATTCACTGCAAAAGGGATATCACCAAGCTATGGTCATCAGGCTACATAAAGTCAATATGAAGGAAATAATTTTAAGAACAGTGAGAGAAAGTAATAAAATATAGAGAAAAATGTTTCAGACTAACAGCAGACTTCTCAGCAGAAACCTTTCAAGCCAGAGGGATTGGGGTCCCTATATTTAGTCTTCTCAAATAGAGTAACTGTCAGCCAAGTGTTTTGCATCCAGCAAAACTAAGTTTCATAAATAAAGGAGAAATAAAATATTTCCCAGACAAGCAAATGCTGAGGGAATTTATCACCACTAAACCAGACTTATACAACATGCTCAAAGGAGTTCTAAATATTGAAATGCTTTCATTATGCATATGCATTTCAATATGCATCAGTATAAATAAATACTTAAAAATATAAAGCACACAGGACTTATAAAACTGTAACCCATTAAAGAAAACAAAGCCACCAGGTAACAATCAATATGACAACTGCAACACTACATAACATATCAATATTAATGTTCAATATAAAGAATCCAAATGCCCCACTTAAGAGATACACATTGGCAAAATTGACAATGAAATAACACAAATGTGACTGGCTGCAGTTGCTCATGACTAAAATTCCATCACTTGGGAGGCCAAGGTGGGCCTACGGTTTGAGCCCAGAAGCTTGAGGCCAGCCTGGGCAGCATAGCAAGACCTTGTCTTTTAAAAAAATATTAAAAAGTTGGATAGGCATAGTGGTGTGCCCCTACAGTACCAGCCACTCAGAATTCTGAGGGAAAAATCCCTTGAGCCCTGGAGTTGGAGGCTGCAGTGAGCTATAATTGTGCCACTTCACTCAGTCTGGATGACACAGTGAGACCTTGTCTCAATAAATAAATAAATAAATAAATAAATAAATAAACAAACAAACAAACACACGAAAAGCACAAATCAAATATCTGCTGCCTTTAAGAGTCCCACCTAACTTGTAGATTCTTTTGACTCTTTTTTTTTCTGAGACAGAGTCTCACTCTGCTTCCCAGGCTGGAGTGCAGTGGCGTGATCATTGCTCACTGCAGCCTTCACCTCACAGGCTCAAGCAATCCTCCCACATTAGCTCCCAAATAGCTGGGACTACAGGTGTGCACCACCACACCTGACTAATTTTTGTATTTCTTGTAGAGAAAAAGTTCATCGTGTTCCCAGGCTGGTCTCAAACTCCTGGACTCAAGAGATCTATCCACCTCAGCCTCTCAAAGTGCTGGAATTATAGGTGTGAGCCACTGCACCCACCAGACAAACTTTTAGATTATGATAGACTCAAGGTAAATAGGTGAAAAAATATTCCATTCAAATAGAAACAAAAGTGAGCAAAAATACTCTCTTCTAAGAACAGAATTTATATCAGCAATAGTAAAAATAAAAAGGCGAAAAACGTCATTATGTAAAGATAAAAAGATCAATTAAATAAGAAAACGTAATGATCCTAAATATATATGCAACTAAATCTGGAGCTCCCAGATTCATAAAAGAAATACTACTAGACCTAAGAAAATAGAAAGACAGCAATACAATAATAGTGGGAGACTTCAACACTCCACTGGCAGCAGTAGACAGATTATAGAGGTAGAAATTTAACAATGAAACACTGGCCTTAAATTGGATTCTAGAACAAACAAAACTAACAGATATTTGTCATAAACATCACACCTCAAAGCTGCAGAATACACATTCTTATCAGCACATGGAACATTTTTCTAAGATTCACCATATTATAGGCAACAAAACAAATCTGAATAATTTTTTAAATCAAAATTATATTAATTACCTTCTCAGACCACAGTGGAATACAACTAGAAATAACTTCCAAAAGAAACTCACAAAACTATACAGATACATGGAAATCAAACAATTGGCTCCTGAAGAACTTTTGGATCAGCAATAATATTAATATGAAATTTTCATCATTTCTTTCTTTGAGATGGGATATTTCTCTGTCATCCAGGCTGGAGTGCAGTGGCACAATCATAGGTCACTTCAGCCTTGAACTCCTACCATCAAGCAATTCTCTTGTCTCAACCTCCTGAGTTGCTGATACTTCAAGCATATGCCACCTTGTCTGGCTAATTTTCTTATTTTTATTTGTTGAAGGGACAGAGTCTTGCTATTTTTCCCAGGCTAATCTTAAACTCCTGACCTCAAATAATCCTTCTACTTTTACCTCCTAGAATGCTGGGTTTACAGGCAGGACACCATGTCAAGCCCCTGAAATACACCATAAAATTGGCACAAATTATCAAAATATCTGGGATACAGCTGAATTCATGCTAAGAGAAAAGTTTCTAGAGCTAAATAGCTATATCAAAAAGACAGAAAAATCACTAGTTGACTATCTAACATTACACCTCAAGGATCTAGAGAAGCAAGAAAAAAACAAAACAAGAAGCTAACTGAAGAAAATAAATACCAAAGATTAGAGAAGAACTAAATGATTGAAACAAGGCAATTACAAAATTTAATACAATTAAAAGGTGGCTCTTTGAAAAGATAAACAAGATTCATAGACCAACAGCTAGATTAACCAAGACAAAAAGAGAGAAGATTCAAATAGGCTCAATCAGAAATGAAAATAATGTCTTATATTACAAAAATACAACAGATCTGAGACTACTATGAACACCTCTATGTACACAAACTAGAAAATTTGTAGAAAATGAATAAATTCCTGGAAACACATAACACCCCAAAGCTTGAATCAGGAATAAATAGAAATCCTGAGCGACGAAAAATAAGCAGTGAGACTGAATCAGTAATAAAATATCTCCCAACAGCAACAAAAAAATCCAGAACCAGATAAATTCACAGCCAATTTCTACCAGATGTTTAAAGAACTGGTAGCAGTTACACTGAAACTATTTCAAAAGACGAAGAAGGAGAGAATTCTCTGTAACTCTTTCTCAAAAGCCAGTATCACATTGAAACCAAAGTTCAAAAGATCAAGAAGGAGAGAATTCTCTGTAACTCTTTCTCAAAAGCCAGTATCACCTTGAAACCAAAGTGAGAAAAAGACATAAGAATAAAAGAAAACTACAGACCAGTATTCCTAATAAACATGGATTCAAAAATCTTCAAAAAAATACCAGCAAACTGAATCCAACATCACATCAAAAAACAATTGACCACAATCAAGTGGGTTTATTCCAGGTAGGTATGCAAGCATGGTTCAACATATGTAAGTCAATAAATGTGAGTGGACACAAAAACAGAACTAAAAACAAAAATCACACAATCATCTTAGTAGATGCAGAAAAAGCATTAGATAAAATCCAACACTCCTTGATAAAAACCCTCAACAAACTAGCCACTGAAGGAACATACCTCAAGACAATCAGAGATATCTTATACAAATCCACAGCCAACATCACATTAAGTGGGGAAAAGTTGAAAGCATTCATTCTAAGAACTGGAACAAAACTAAAATGCCCTCATTCACCATTTCTATTCAATACAATACTGGAAGTTTCGGCCCGAAAAATCAGGCAAGAGAAAAAAATAATGGCCAACCAAATTGAAAAAGAGGAAGTCAAGCCATCTCTGTTTTCCAATCATATGATCTTATACCTTAAAAACTCTTCCAAAAGATTACTAGATTTGATAAATGAATTCAGTAAAGTCTCAGATTACAAAATCAAGTTATGTAAAACGGGAGCCCTGTTATATACCAGAAACAACCAAGCCATTAATCAAGTAAAAAACTCAATCCTATTTACAATAGCTGCAAATAAAATAAAATATGTAGGAATACATTTAACCAAAGGGGTGAAAGACCTCTGTAAGAAGAAGTACAAAACACTAAAGAAATACATCATAGATGACAGGAACAAATGGAAAAATATTACATTCTTATGGATTGAAAGAATCTGTATTGTGAAAATGACTATACTGCCCAAGCAACCTACAGAGTCAATGAAATTCTTCTCAAAATACCAGTGTCATTTTTTTTTTCACAGACTTAGCAAAAAACAATCCTAAAATTCATATAGAACCAATAAATCACCTGAATAGCCAATGCAATCCTGATCCAAAAATAAATCTGTAGGCATCACATTACAAAATTAAAATTATACTGCAAGGCTATAGTAACCAAAACAGCATGCTAATTGTATAAAAATAGATACAAAGACAAATGGAGTAGAACAGTGAACCTGTAAACAAAACCCAATGGCTACAACAACTAATCTTTGACAAAGTCAAAAAAAAAAAAAAAAATGTACACTGGAGAAAGGGCACTTTGTTCAACAAGTGGTGCTGAGAATATTGGATGGCCACATATAAGAAAATGAAACTGGATCCCTATATCTCACTACACACAAGGATTAAGTAAAGTTAGATTAAAGACTTAAACCATTAAAATTATACAAGAAAACCTAGGATAAGCTTTTCTGGACATTGGCCTATGCAAGGAATTTATGGCTAAGATTTCAAAAGCAAATCTAAGTAAAACAAAACTAAATAAATTGGACTTAATTAAACTAAAAACCTTCTGCACAGCAAAAGAAATAATAAATAGAATAAACAGGCAACATATAGAATGGGAGAAAATATTTGCAAACTATACACCCACAAGAGGAAAACTAATATTCAGAATCTACAAGGAAGTCAAAAAAATAGGAAGACAAAGACAAATAATCCCATTAAAATATGAGCAAATGACCTGAATGGACATTTTTCAAAAGAAGATATACACATGGCCAACAAACACACAAAAAAGGAACATATCTCAAAATAATGGGAGCCATCTAGGACAAATCCACAGCCAACATACTCAAGTCAGTAAATGTGATTGACTCAACATCACTAATCAAATGCCCAACTTCACTAATCATCAGGGAAATGAAAATTAAAACCACAGTTACATACCACCTTATCCCAGCCAGAATGACCATTATTAAACACTCAAAAAACAATGGATATTGGCAAAGATGTAATGAAAAAGGATTACTTACACATTGTTGGTGGGAATGTAAGTTAGCACAACCTCTATGGAAAACAGTATGGAGACGTATCAAAGAATAAAAAGTATATCTATCATTCAATACAGCCATCCAACAACTGAGTATCTACCCAAAAGAAAAGAAGTCATTGTATTTAAAAGAAATCTACACATGTGTGTTTAATGCTGCACAATTCGCTATTGGAAAAAAAAAAAAAAAAAAAACTTGAATGGAACTGGAAGTTATCATTCTAAGTGAAGTAACTCAGGAATAGAAAACCAGATACTGCATGTTCTCACTTATAAGTGGTAGCTAAGCTATGTGCTTGTAAACGCATATAGAGTGGTATAGTGGACATTGGAGACTCAGAAGAGAGGAGGTTAGGAAGGGAAATAAATGAAAAATTACCTATTGGGTTCAGTGACGAGTACACTAAATTCCCAGACTTCACCACTATAAAATTCATCCATGTAATGAAAAACCACTTGTATTCCTGAAGCTAATGGAAAAAGTAATTATATAACTTTTGAATATACCATGCTTTGTATTTTTGCTTTGAGATCCATGAAAATACATAGAAAATGTTTCAATATAATTAAATGTTGAAATGCCATTTCTAAAACTCAAATAAACAGTTAATATAAATAAGTCTAACTGAATATCAAGTTGGAGGTATAACTACACAAAGAAAAAAAAATTAAGTTACTTTGAAACCTAGTAATTTGACCAGATGTGATGGTGCATTCCTGTATTTCCAAAACTTTGGGAGGTCGAGGTGGAAGGATCGCTTGAGACCAGGAGTTTGAGACCAGCCTGGGCAACATAGGAAGACCACATCTCCACAGAAAAACAAAACAGTAACTGGACTGTATATCACTAATAAAATGCACCCTAAAAACAAAGCATGCTGTTAAAAATAACACTCTTTTTAATTTCAACATGTTATTAATGGGCGTATTAGTGTTATTATTCTAAAAATTGTGTGTGTATGTGTGTGTCTTATGTATTGTGGGATAAAGCAAATTAGTAGTTACAGTGAATGAATTGCAAGGGGAAAAAAATGAAAGGAATGGGGATCTATATATCATTGTTCTCAAATTAATATGAGCATTACCATCACACGCAGAGATTAAAAATAAAAAAACTGATGCCTACATCCTATGACAAGGGATACTGATTTAACTTGTCAGGTGTATAGCTTAGACATCAGGATTTTTAAAGACCCACTCTCAATTGATTCTGACACGTAACTAAGATTACAAACTATTGCTATAGATTGAAAGAGACTTAAGAAACATTTTAACAGATTGCAATGTTTTATACACATTAATTTTCCTGATTTAAAAAAAGTTAGAAGATCAATGATTAGGGTAATTCAATGATATTAAAGTCTTTTAATTAATATTGTTCTAATTACTATAAAGCGTTCTGGTGATTTTTAAAGAGTCTTTATCTTTTAGGGGTTTATATTAAAATATTTACAGATAAAGTAATGTAATTTACGTTTTATTTCACAATAATTGGGGGGATTGAGGGTAGAGGTAAAACAAGTTGATAATTTTTGAAACTCAGTGATGGGTATGTAGGGCTTATTATACTATTCTACACTTTTTATTAGTATAATTTGAGATAATATAAAGCAATAACAAATATAACCACACTTCCACTTTCTCCCTCTACTGCATCTATCAACCTTACCTATATTTTTTTCCTAGATAGTATTCCATTTGTTGCAAAGGTTGACTTCTATAAATCTTCTATAACCCCCTTCTCAAATTTCTCTCTTCCCACTCTCTATTGAACCCACACAAATCAAAATTTTATGCCCACCACACTATAGAAACAACTCTTTTCAAGTCCACTAATTATTTTACAGATCGATTTTACAGCAAAATCGATCATGTGACTTTCACTTTTCCTATACTATAGTTTATGTTCCTTCCACAATACGTATTTTGAAATCCTAACTCCTCATGACATGGTATTAGGAAGTAGGTCTTTTGGAAAATGATTAGGTAATGAGGACTCTTGATAAATGCCTTCATAAAAAAGACCCCAGACAACTAGCTCACTCATTTTGCCATATGAGGACACAGTGAGAAGATGGCCATCAAAGAACCAGAAAGTAGACTTTCACCAGACACCACATCTGCCGGCACCCTGATCTTGGACTTTTCAACCTCCAGAACTGTGAGAAATAAACTTTTCTTGTTTATAAGTCATCCAGTTTATGGTATTTTGTTATAGCAGCCTGAAGGAACTAAGACATCCTGTAACTTGACATACCCACATACTTTGACAGTTCATCACTCAAATTTTTTTTTTTTTTTTTTTTTTTTGAGACAGGGTCTCACTATGTCAACCAGGCTAGAGTGTGGTAACACAAGGAGGGTTCACTGCAATCCCTACTTCCCAGGCTCAAGCGATTCTCCCACCTCAGCATTCCTAGTAGCTGGTGTTATTATGAACTGTGCCATTTTATAAGCTCACCACTATTTTGCAGACGTTAGTTACAGTGAAACATTTTACGGGAGTTTGGACCATCAGAAACATCCTGACTAACCACCTGACTACAAGGTGGACAAAGGTGCACTAAAGAAATATCCCTATTATATCTTGCTGGACAAAGTTCCAAGGAACACCACAATGACATTCCACTGGAACAAGGACAACAATTGCCTCATCATGTGGATATCTTACCAATATTTTTCCAGGCAGCAAGCCATACTGCCCAGACCCCTCCCACTCACACCTATAAATTGCCCCAGCCTGTAAGCAGTGGTGGGTTCTGGCATTAGACTTGTACTCCACTTTTATAGGTTTTACGCTGGACACAAAGCCTGGATTTGCTCTTGAGTTGCCCTCTTTTGGTGTGTGTGTCTTTCTTTAACCCTCATCTTCCCTTCAAAACCTAACAGCTGACACCACAGGTGTGCTCCACTATGCCTGGATAATTTTTGCATTTTTTTTCTTGAAGAGACAATGCTTTATCATTTTGCCCAGGTGGGTCTTAAACTCCTGGGCTCAAGCAATTCAGCCACTTCAGCTTCCTAAAATGCTGGGATTACAGGTGCACGTCACTGCCTAGCCCACTCCATTCTTCATGAAACATTTTTCTTTATTTCACTTTTAGAAAATTGTGCTCCCACAGTTGACTTTTTTCTCACCAGCTTTTTATTGTCAGTCTTTTTTACTGGTCTCTTCTCATCATCTTTCACATACCTCAGCCCTCTTTGTTTAAATAACCCTTACAAACTGGAATGTCTCTCTTCCTGAATCTCTTTTCCATCTATACTCACTACTTTGATAAGGTCATTTCCTCCAATGGCTCTAAATAATATCTGTACACTGATTATTTCAAATTACTATGACTATCACAGAATGCATAACAGTCTTTTATGCTCTTGAAATATCACAGCTTTATGCTTAACAATGACCACCTTAATTTTGAAAAACAAAATTTTTTGTAAGCCAAAAATAAAATTATAAGGCCACCAACCATCTGAATGGACCCCTCCTCTTGGCCAAGGACATTCCAAAGTTAACCTGAAAAACTAGCTCAGGCCATAATGGGAAGGGGAAGCCAGAAATGCTTCATTATATTCTCATCCCTTTTAGAATTCAGGAAAAGCTGACCGCATTAACATCAACACAGATCTTAAGTCTGATAAGAAACAATTACAATATATTCTCTCATTGTAACCCAGACATTCTTTTATACTGATAATAACTCTTTCAACAAATTACCAATCAGAAAATTTTTAAGTCTATCTATGATCTAGAAGACCCTGCTTTGAGCTGTTCTGCCCTTCTAGATGGAACCACTGTAAATCTTACACATATTGATTGATGTATTATGTCTCCCTAAAATATATAAAAGCAAGCTGTACTCCAACCACCTGGGATACTCATTACCAGGATCTCTTGAGGTTGTGTTACAGGCATGTTCTTAACCTTGGCAAAATAAACTTTCTAAATAAACTGAGATCTATCTCAGATACTTTTCAGTTCACATCTTATATACCCTGAAGAAAATAGGATTATAAGAAAGTAACAAAAAAAGAGAGAGAGATAATCAAACAAACCAGCACAACCTTAGCCATTATATGTTTAACTAAAAAGTTAAAACCAAAACTATAAATCATTTAGTAATTCTTAATCAAAATGAACATGTATCCAACCTAAAATATGAACTATTTATGATAAATTTCATAGTACTCAACATTTTAATTTTGGAGAAAAAGACTGAAAATTAACTTACTAAAGATTCACAGTAAGAATTGATAAAAAAAAAAAAAGAAGTAGGAAAATAGAATTTGAAAAAAAGAAAATTTAGATATAATAAATAAAAAGTTGGGATCATCAAAATACACATAAAAAGATGAGTATATGTAAAGTTTTCAGAGCAGATTTTAATATAATTTAATATGAGGATTGGACATTTCAAAAGCTTTTTACAACTCTAATGAAATAAGATCCAATATAGGCTGCATAGCCCCGTGAGCCATGCAGTGGAATCCTGAGAACCCGTTATTTTGAAGGGCTACTTCATAAGCAATAATAATCAGAGCCAATGAATTTTAGGATCAAATGCTTTGGCTACTTGCCATGAAATAAGGCCTTGTAAAGTTCACAGATGCCTTTGAATGGCATTTCTTTCCAATTTTCTGAGTGCTCTTTAAAAAGCAGCCAGAACGTTAACGAATATAAAGTGTATCTTGTGCTTTATTTCTGCCTCTGTACTGCACGCCTCTTGCTTGTGTCCTGCTGAGTACTGTGCACATCATAAATCAATATTAATACAGTGCTATCTGATATATCCTGAAAACTATGACTAAGTCATAAGGGGCAACGTTTCATAAATTAAATATTTTTATATGTATAACTTGTTATTTGTTCTGAACAGAAGCTTGTATGAATTGTTTTTATGGCATATCATATTATTGAATTTAAAATAATTCTCATGTCTTTTCTTTGCATATGCAACACTTTGTGAACGGTTAACCACTTCACAGGAAAAGAATGATTGGAACGTTAAAACAACACACAAAAAAATGTTTTGTGTCTTCATTTTTGTACTTACTTTAATTTTTATTAATGTATCACCACCATCTTAAGTATTTTATGATCTATGTTTACACATGTCAAATTATTTTATATTTTTTGAGAGTCAATTGAAATTCCTTAACTTGATAACTATCATGGACCAAAAAAAAAAAAAAAAATGAAGTTCCCATTTTATACTTTCCAATTAAGGTGGATGTTGAAAATAAAATATGAAAAAATCATTTTTAAAACAATCTAGAAGCTATATCTCACTCTCCCAAAACAGATTTATTTTCTTCTAAGAATAATCTTCTTCTAGTTTAAATAAATAGAAAATAATAATTTCTTGTTTAGGTTGACCTTTACAGATCTCTCCTCGATTAAATGTGTCTATTTCCAACTTAGATGTGAATCTGTTCACGTTCTGAATATTAAAATTGTTTTTATATCTTAGAATCATTTTACTTATTTTCTTTTCATTATTATTATGTTTAAATGAGATCTCACTCTGTCATCCAGAGTGGAGTGTAGTGGTGCTCATAGCTCACTCCAGCTTCAAACTCCTGGGCTCAAGGAAATCCTCCCTCCTCAGCCTCCTAAGTATCTGGGACTACAGGCACATGCAACCCTACCAGGTAATTTAAACAAAATTTTTTTAGAGTGGATCTTGCTTTGTTGCCCAGGCTGGTCTTGAACTCCTAGGCTCAAGCTATCCTCCCACCTTAGCCTCCTAAAGTGCTGGGATTACAGGCATGAGCCACCACATCCTGCCCCCTTAGAGGCATTTTTAAAATGAAATTTTTACTTTAGACTCCATGAGATATCTGGATATACTAATAATTTTTTTATGTTATTTTGTGAGAAATTTTTTAACTAGAACCAGATTTATAGAAATCATATGACAAGGTAACTAAGAATATGAAAACAATGTAAAAGAAAAAAAGAAACCCATAAAATGTTTTAAAGCTAAACAGAATTTAGCCTATTAAACAAAACTTATTAGCCAATAATGAAAAAAAAATAGTACTCACAGTAAAATATCACTTGTTATTGTTAAAATACTATTTTCCCCACGAGACACTACCTTCATTTTATCCCATTATATATGGTACTCATCTTCTATTTTTCCATAAGAAGTTGAAAAATAGGTCTATCATTATTCCACTATGTTGTTTTTTAAGCATGACTTAAAAATAGTCTCATTTTATAAAATGAACCTCTAAGGCCTAGATACACTTCTTATCTATCTGTTATCTTCCATGCCAAGACTCTCTTTACAGACATGATAATTGAAAATCCCATTGAACTGTTAGACTTCATTTTAATTTTCAGGGTCAAGATAAAAATAATTTTCCTCACACTTTTTGATCACCTTTTTAAAAAAAAAAAAACTTTCTGTTTCTATCAAGCTCCCTGTTCTTAGCAAATAATTTTTATTAAATTTTATCTTTAATTTTTGTGGGTACACAGTACAGGTATATATTTATGGGTTACATGAGCTATTTTGATACAGGCATGCAGTACATAATAATCACATTATGGAAAACTGGATATCCATCCTCTCATGCACTTACCCTTTGTGTTATAAACAATCCACTAACACTCTTTTATTTTAAAATGTAAAATTAAATTATTATTCACTAAAATCCCCTGTTTGTGCAAATAGTAGGTCTTAATCATTCTTTCTAACAGTTTATTTTTGTGTACATTAACCATCCCCATTTCCCTTCTGACCACCCCCACCCCAACTACATTTCTCAGCCGCTGGTAACCATACTTCTATTCTCTATCTTCAGGAGTTCATTTGTTTTGATCTTTAGAACACACAAAGAATATGTAAAAACATAATGAACTCCAGTTTCATTTAAGTTGTTGCAAAAGACAGAATCTCATTTTTTTTAAATCACTGAATAGTATTCCATTGCGTAAAAGCACCACATTTCCTTTATCCATTCATCTGTTAATGGACAATTAGGTTGCTTTCACATTTTGGCTATTGTGAGCAGTGCTGCAACAAATACGGGAGTGCAGATATCTCTTTAATATACTGATCTCTTTTCTTTCAGATATATACCTAGCAGTGAGAATGCTGGATTTTATTTTAGTTATTGGAGGAACCTCCAACCTGCTCTTCATAGTGATTGTAATAACTTACATTCCCACCAACAGTGTAAAACGTTTTCCTTTTCTTCAAAACCTCACCAGCAGGTGCTATTTCCTGACTTTTGGATAAAAGTCATTTTGACTGTGGTGAGATGATATCTCATTGTAGTTTTGATTTGCATTTCTCTGATCATCAGTGGCATTGAACACTTTTTCATACGCCTCTTTGTCATTTGTATGTCTTCTTTTGAGAAAAAGTCTATCCAAATCTTTTGAACATTTTAAAATTGTGTTATTGAATTTTTTCCTGTAGAGTTGTTTGAGATCATTTTATATTCTGGATATAAATGCCCTGTCAGATGAGTAGCTTGCAAATATTCTCTCTCATTTTGTGGGCTGTCTCTTCACTTTGTTGATTGTATGCTCTACTGTACAGAAACTTTTTAACTTCTATTTGTCCCTTTTTGCTTTGGTTTTCCTGTGCTTGTGGTGTATTGCTCAATAAATTCTTGCCCAGAAAAAATCTCCAATGACCTAGAGATTCTCCCCAAAGTTTTCTTGTAGCATAGTTTGAGATCTTAGATTTAAGTCTTTAATCCATTCTGATTTGATTTTTGTATGAGGTGAGAGATAGGGATCAAGTTTTATTCTTCTGCATATAGATACACAGTTTCCCGAGCATCATCTGTTTGCATCTTTTCTTCAATGTATGTTCTGGCACTTTTGTTGAAAATGAGTTCACTGTAGGTGTGCAAATTTTTTTTTCTGTGTTCTCTATTCTGTTCTATTGGTCTATGTGTCTGTATTAATACCAGTACCATACTGTTTTTGTTACTATAGCTCTGTAGTATTATTTGAGGTCAGGTAATATAATTCCTCCAGTTTTGTTCTTTATGCTTACATAGCTTTGGCTATTCTGGGTCTTTTGTGAGTCCATACAAATTTTAGTTTCTTTTTTTTTTTATTTCTGTGAAGAATGCTATTGGTGTTTTGACAGGGATCACATTGAATCTAGATTGCTTTCAGTAATATGGACATTTTAACAATATTGATGCTTCCAATCCATAATCAGAAAACGTTGTTCTACTTTTTGTGTCCTTTTCATTTTCTTTAATCAGTGCCTTACGGATTTTATTGTAGAGATCTTTTGCTTTTTGGTTAAGTTAATTTCTAGGTATTTAATTTCATCTGTAGCTATTGTAATTTTTTTTTAATTTTTCTTAGAAAATTTATTTATAGAATATTGATTGCCTGGAATTTTAAGAGAGTATTTTGTATTGATGAAAACAACTAGATGGAAAAGATTCCTAACTAAATTGCCAGTTTCAGGTACTGTGACAAATAAATGTCCATTCTACTTTAATAATCTGGCTTCCTCTATTATATATCCCTGTCTTTTGAATTTGTTGCATATAAAGCATTTCCCAATATTGTAATTATTAATGTCAAACTTATAAATTTTAAAACTACAAATCTGAGAATATATCCTAAATACAGGGTTAACCCTTGATACCACCCTGTAATACTTTGAAATACATTGGTTTTCTCTTTTATAGATTGTTAGCTGCAGCTAAGACAATAACACATCTGACATGTAAAATTGTGGTTTGAAAAGTAGCTCTCAAGATTCCCCCCCCAAAAAATATTTATTCCTACTAGTCTATTGCAAATATTTAAATCATATCTCTTCTTTTGGGTTAAAGAAATATTCTACTTGCAGTTTTTGACCAAAGTATGAATATGCAAGAATTTCTCTTTAGAGTTGCTGAAAACGTATGACTTCTCAGAATGATCTTGAAAACACTAAGAAAAAAACAGTTCTTATTTTCAATTTAGGCTATGAAATCAGAATTTCTGGGGCTTGGATCAAGGCACCTATAATTTCAAAAACTCACCTAGGTGGTTTTGATGTATACCTTTGTCATAGCCTATTTGGGATGCTCTAACCAAATATCATAAATTTGGTGGCTTCTAAATGACAGAAATGTATTTCTCACAGTTCTGGATGTTAGAAAGTCCAAGGTCATGATGCCAACAGATTTGATGTCTGGTGTAGAATCACTTTCTTGTCTATAGAATGGAGTCTTTTTATTGTGTTCTCATGTGGTGGAAGGAGTGAACAAGCTCTTTTAGTTCTATTTTATAAAGGCACTAATCCTATTCGTGAGGGGCACGCTTACACTTATAACCTATTGCCTTCCAAAGGCCAGCTTCCTAATACAATTACCTTAAGGGTTAGAATTTCAACACATGAATTTTGAAAGGACACAAATATTCAGACCACAACAGTCTCTGGTGTATATTTCTGATGTATACTTCTGATTAAGATCATTGTTGTAAACCATTATCAGTTATTAGCATCAGTGAGATAGTTATATGACTGTCAGGCCTTATCTAACTTGCTTCAAAATCATAGCAATAAATATAGACAAATGTAATCACAGAAATGGCTGTTGTGGGACCATAAATAACTAAACATTGTCAATTGAAAATAAGACAGACACTCTGCTTGTATAAGCCATGCTATTTTTATATCTATTTTTATATTTCCTGCAGTAACATACATAACCAGAATCATAAAATAATATAAAAAGAGACCTCAAAAGGTAAGTCAGTCTTTTGCCTTCAGTCAAGTGAAATATTTTATTGCCGTCCATTTTTATGATAATGTAACTGAGAGAGGCATTGTTTCGCTCAACTTAACTACAGCTTGAGATTTTAATGATTGAAGCACTTGCAGAGCCACATGATTCTGATTTCTTTACTTTAATTTCATTAATTTATGTAATCTTACTCTCTTAAGACTAAACAGGGCCAGTTGTGGTGGTGCATGCCTGTAGTCCCAGCACACTGGGAGGCTGAGGCAGGAGGGTTGCTTAAGCCCAGGAATTGAAGGCAAGCCAGGGCAACATACGGAGATCCTGTCTCTTAAAAGATATATATCTTTAAAGAGAGGTATATATGGTATATATACACATATTTATATACACATATGCATGTATATACATAGTGTTATGCTCAACTTACTACTGTTGTCTGTTCAACAACTTAGTTATATATGTATATAACTAAAGCAAATGTGTTCTGAATATAGCATATATCACAAAAGTTGATTTGATATCTCTTTATGTTTTCTAAACGTAAAACACTACCAATTCGAAGCTTCTCATTGCTTGAGGTGAAAAATTACGAATTGAAATTCGACTAAAGTTAGATAATTTACTTATACATGTGTAAACACGTATCTATGAATAACTTATCTTTATTTATAGAAAGTAATAAGCAAATTTTAAAATTGTAATTTATTATCCACCTCCAACTCAATAATAAACCAAGTATAGTTAATGTCACCTTAGACACTTCAATTTTTCCATTTTTCTCATTTGCCTTACATGACTTATAGCAAATTGCTATATTCATCTTTAAGTTTATGAATTTTGTATCTCAGAAAACAAAATTTGAAAATGCTTCCTAATTTGTCTTCATCACTCTCAGAATAAATTATGCCAATATTTAAAATTATTATAATGTTGATAGCAAACCCTCGTAGGTAACTTCCATGTCAGTCCATTGATGGATTCATATATTTTATTTAGATAATCTGGCAACTGCAAAAACATTTCTCCTATAACTGTATGATTGTAAGGATAACATTTTCAGACAGAGGAGAACTATTATTCAGTCAGGTATATTTTAGATTGCTGTGTTTTCCCATTAATATATCATTCAAATTCACAACAAGGGTATAATAGGAAGAAAGTAGACACGACATATCAATGCCAGAAAAGGTAATCAATATAGAGATGCTTTGACTCATATGTCACTAAACTAAGTTAGTTTTTAAATTACATTTATAATTTCTTCTCATTCTGTGATTATACTCATTTGACAGAAAAAAATTAAAAAATTAAATTCACACCCCTTCCAATATCAGGGGATGAATAGGAAAGGGAATTAAGGGAATTAGGTGCTGAGAGGGGCAGATAAATAGAAAACTTTTCGTAAAACATCTCTAACCAAAAAAAAAAGAAAAGAAAAGCACATTAAAAAATTGATGCTAAAAGTATAGGCTGGGTGTGCTGAGCCACATCTGTAATCCTAGCACTTTGGGAAGCTGAAGTGGATGGATTGCTGGAGCTCAGAAGTTCAAGACCACCCTGGACAACATAGTGAGAACTTGTCTCTAAAAAAGAAAAACGATGATAAGTAAGAATGGCATCCAATATACTTGACAATTAGTTTTTTATGGATACCAGCCAATCATAACAGCCTCTGTGACTAATCAGAGGCAATACTTGAAATTTTAAAAAGTGCTATTTGTACTTAGTAAAATACATGGTGGATAGTTCTAGAAATCTAAATTTTAAAGTAAGATCAAATATTTATTGATTACTTGGCTTAAAATAATAAGAAAGCCATTGATTCAGTCTCATGATATAGAAAGCTTTTGGCATTATTTATTTCTGGTAAACACAAAATACTTCTGGCAATATTAAATATTCAATAAAGTGTCTCATTATTTTGAAGAAAAAGATATAACTAATTCTTAAAATCTGAATTAAAAATTTCTGATTAATTTTGAATAATTTTAAAATAAATTATCGGAACAAAGCCAAATTGGTGCTTTACTACCATTTCTTTCCTTTCCCCAGTTAGCAAATATTTACTTGCAAATGCTTATTAGCAGCAGTCTGCTAAGATAGAATTTGTTTTATTTCAACATAAAACTTGGATATCCTCACTACTTCACATAAATCGATTGTATTGATTTAAAATGATGCTACTTTAATTTCATATAAAATAAAATTAATACTTTTAAAAATCAAAATCCTTCAAAATGACAATAAATATTAAATAATGAAGGTGGTTTTTTGAGAACTTAAAAAAAAAAAAAGATTTGGGATTAGCATGCACAATGAGGCAGAGACGGCCTTTGGAAGTGGCCAAGTTTTGCCCTTATGCACCAGTAGCCAGTCTGCAGAGAGAAGGAAGAAGCAGCAAGTGTGCATGAGGCGGGAGAATGAAGTCTCAGAAAGAGCCTGTGCTCGGCCTTGACAGCCCTTGAATTTTGGTTCTAGCCCCTCCTGGCTGTGAAACACAGATTGTGCTTCCAGTGAATGCCTCTTCTCTGTTTAAACTATAATAGCTGGAGTGCATCTCTGTTGCTTGAAACTGAAAGACCCCTGATGAACACATTGATTCAATAGAGGAAATGAGACAATGGCAAGCAGAAGGTCTCCACACAGTGTTCATGGGAATAGCAGAAATTAATGATCTGGTTACTTTTAATATAAAACACACAACTGGCCATATGTAAATGTACATGAAGCTTTGATAGTTTAATCCATTTCATGAATGTGTGACTAGTTAATGTTTTCTGTTTTAAGAAAAAGTTATCAGGCTAGGCACAGTGGCTCATGTGTGTAATCTCCACACTTTGAAAGACCAAGGTGGGAGGACAATTTGAGTCCAGGTGTTTGAGACCAGCCTAGGCCACATACAGAGGCTATGTCTCTACAAAAAAAAAAAAAAAAAAAAAAAAAAAAAGAAAAGAAAAAGAAATAGATCAGCCAAGTGTGGTGGTGCATGTTTGTTGTCCCAGCTATTCTGGAAGCTGAGATGGGAGGATTGCTTGGGCCTGGAACATCAAGACTGCAGAAAGCTATGATCATGCCATTGCATTCCAGCCCGGGCAACAGAGCAAGACCATGTCTGAAAATAAATAAATAAATACTTAAGAAGTTATCTGTGAAAGGGGACAGGAGCATATTGTATATTTGTATACATGTATCTATGCATGTATATAATATCTTGCCCATGATGCTCTGCTTATAGATTTGAGGTCTTTAAATCACAAGAACCAGAAAATACTGTTCTAGAATAATTACTACAGCAACATTTTGCTTTTATACATTTTTAATGTAGGGGACTTTGACAAAGATTAACATTGTTAATGACGCTAGAAGAGATATTATCACTTCCTGGAACCCAGTGACAGATTAGTTTGACTACATAGGATTTGAAATATTCATAGTGATGAACAAATATTAACTAATAAATATCTTTGATCAAACTGTTGCTTCATTTTAATCTTTAAAGGCCATCGTGATTTAATTTATATTTGTTATTTTTTCTCATATAATTATTTGGCTGTTAAAGCAAAGGCATATTTAATTTGGTGTTTCATAGAGAAATACTAGCAAAGAGGGAAAATATTCAATATTTGGAAAAGGAACAGGTTTAGAGGAAGTAAACAGAATCTGAGAACCAATGATGTTAATTTTGTTAGACTCACATGTGATTATGTTTTGCTTCCCTGATTTTGCTTTATCTTTGTTAATAGTATAATTAAAAGCACGTTTGGCACGTTTGGGTAAAAATATCTCAAATTTTGTTATTTCTTTTTCTTTCTATACTATACTAGCATGGGGCAGGACTACAAAGTTGAATAGAAACAATGCTAGTGGGAAACCTTGTCTCATTTTTTACTCTAAAAAATTACCTAAAAATCTCTTAGTAAAATATGTGCTATAATTTTAAAATTATTGATGTATAAACCTAATCAGAATATGAAAGTTCGTTATATTCCTACTTTGTTGAAAAGTATTTATATTGACAGATTTAACATTTTACCGATAGTTTTTTTTTTTTTGAGGTGTGTTAATTAATCAAATGATTGTTCTCTACTGTTAAAGTCAAATATAATTAGCCACAGAAAGATACACAACAGAGGTTGTGAAATGTCATAGTCTATGAATACATGCAAATTGATTTTTCTAAAATACGTGAGTAATTTTAATATCTTCCTTCAAAGTTTTACTTTTGAAAATCACACTTAGTCAAATAAAGTAAACCTCCTTTCAGACTACTTTAAATGAGAAAATATGAACCCTTGAAATAACACAAACACTTATCTAGATTATCTCATGTTTCTTGAAGTTCACCCTACTGATTATTTATTAAAAATTAGATAATTTCTTTTTTTTTTTAAATTTATTTATTTATTATTATTAAACTTTAAGTTCTAGGGTACATGTGCATAACGTGCAGGTTTGTTACATATGTATACTTGTGCCTTGTTGGTGTGCTGCACCCATCAACTCGTCATTTACATCAGGTATAACTCCAAATGCAATCCCTCCCCCCTCCCCCCTCCCCATGATAGGCCCCGGTGTGTGATTTTCCCCTTCCTGAGTCCACAGAATTTTAAATAGAATTAAAAATAAAATTATTTTTCAATATTCAGGTCTTCAAAATAATGGCATTGCCTGCCATAAAATCTTTTTCTAGCAAATCATGTTAAGCCTTCTTCAGAGATAGCAAACTGCCTATAAAATCAGGGTGTATAATCTAAAAAACACGTTCTCTAGCAGGCACTAGAAAGTAAACACGATGAAATCAATTAAAAAATCTTAAGCCATTTTATTAAATGGACAAACTGAAAATGTGGCCAAATGGAACCAATTTTACTAGGAGATGAATGATCCAGTATGTTCTGCTTGGTTATTAACATTCCCCACAATAAGTGCTTCTAACTCATTTGTTTTCTAACTAGTTGTTAGGTGATCTATAGCTCAAGTTTATATCTCTTAAACAAGTATAACCTTTCTAAATATCATTCAGATTAGATGACTTGAGTTTATGTAGTCTAGCTTCATTAAAAACAAAAGGCAATAACAGTAACAGATTAGCACCTATCCAAATGTATTCTTTTTACAAATAACAGACCAATTTTATTTAAATCAAGCTAGTTCTTTTGTCAACATCTGTCTTCATTTGAGTAAGCAGTAGTGGAGGCTGACTTTATTGATAAACTCTTGAATTATGTCTGCCTTACCCTATGATTCTTTACAATAAATAACTATATAACACCCATTTTGGCGTAACACAGAGAATTCTTATATCTCAATGCTCATTAACAACCACAAGAAAAATATTTAGATACACACTTCTCATTTTTGGCAATGATTATGGAAATGATTTATGGAAACTTCTTTAATGTATGTGTGTTCTAAGATCTGTATCATATACATATACATACATACATATATATAAAAATACATACATAAACACAGGCTCACTCAGGCACAAGTGTGCACCCTCACAAATGGGTATGCGTAGGAAAGCAGGAGAAAGAGAGAGACTATTAATTTTTTATTTGCCAGACTAACTCATGTTAGCATCTTCGCCAATGTTTATTTTTAATTGTAAGCATAAATAAGATTATCTGAAAAAGTACTCATAAATATGAATTTTGGCATAGATGACAATGTTAAGCCTTTGTTTACTTAGATTGCCAAACACCTGTTTCATATACTCTGACTTTGTTAACTTTGCTGCTCTGTCTTCCGCTTTCCAACATACAATGTCATCATTCTCTCTCGAAAACTTGATTTTCAGAAAACAGTAGCCTTTCAACAACCTGGCTATATGCTCGAGGCACTTCATGCCAAGCTTTTTCAGAGAATGGCATTCAATGGAAATCATTTGATACAAAAATAACTCCAAACAACAAAAGCTATCTGGCATCACTTTTGGGGATATGCTTATTGTAGAATAAGGCATTTGAGTACCTAATGTCATATGTGAATTTAAAATGTTCAACATGATTTAAATATTTTCAAAATACTACAGGTCAATTATTATAATACAAATGATTTTAAAGTACTCTGTGTGTGTGTGTGTGTGTGTGTGTGTGTGTGTATGTTTTAACCCAGATACAAATGGTAGTTGAATATTCGTATTTTTGAGTTTAAAAACCTTAACACAAAATATATTCTGCCTGATGAGGAGACGGTGGTAGTGATTGATGAGTTCTCTGTTTCATTTGCCTACTGTGTTTGGTTCAGCACTGGCAGAGAAGAGTTCTTTAATCATAACGATAAATCAAAGCTCCTCAATAAAAACATATCAATACTACTAAGATTTTTTTTTTTCTTGTAGGTGTTCTTCTTATGGAAACTCCTTTGGACAGCGATAGAAGTGGGATAAAAGAACAAGAATCATGGGTGGGAAAACTGAATGGCAGACAGGATGATCAGAGGGAGACCAAGAGATAAGGGGTCTCTACAAGCCCAGGAGAAATTATTTGTTGTGGGCTAAAAGATGACCCAAGGAAAACAGTGAAGGAATAATTTACACCTTTCCTTGGACTCTAAGGGTACCTTACAGTTGCTTACTATTATTTCTATTATTTCTTCAAATGAGATTTTTTTCTGGTAAAGATGCATGTACATACACACAACTGAATATCAAGTACATGTGACTTAGTATATTAAAACATTTCTTTCATATGTGTGATTCTTGCTTTATTTATACATTCACTGAAAAGCCTAGATCACTAGTTTTAGAATCCTGAAGATCAATTTTCCACTAACATAGCCCCTGCTAGTAATTCTTGATGTACATACTCTCTGAGGTAGTTAATAAACTTTGCTTATGCACACATGATCATGAACAGACGTATTTTGCAAGCATTTTAAATTTTAGATTATAGAAAATTGTTAATAAAGAGATAAGCTACATAATAATTAAATGGGCAGATTATTGATATAGGTTAAATATTCCACAAAATCTCCATTTGTACTTGATACATTAAAACATTCATTGGAATTCTCTATTATTGGGGAAAGACAAGTGAGGTAGAAAGGTTAGGCATGAGGAACTTGAAACCACTGGCTTGAATTCTAAAACAGCTAAGCTGTTGTCTACTCCTATGGTTGTAGTCAGACTAAGCCTGAGATGATTATAGCTGTATCCCCCAATACAATGGAATATGCATAAGGAAGACCATTACTTTTATTGTATGGTTTTACTCTGATTCTATCCTTGTCAATGTGGCTATTTTTCATTATCTTCCATTCTCTTCTCTCCTGCCAGTAATCACTAGTCGTAACTTTCTCTGAGCTATAAGTTCATGTTGTAGGACGTCAAAAAACCCTTCTCTGCCAATTCCTCTTTTACTAATATTTAAACAAAAAGTAAGCCTAAAAACTTGTGCCGCTTAGAATAAATACTTTTTTTCAATTTTTTTAAAAAAAATTTCATTAAAATCACATCAGAAATAAATTGATATATTTATAATATAAGGACTTTCAAGTGATTTAATTTGAAAAGAGGTTATTATTTATACTGATACTAAATTATAAATGGACCACCATTATTCATTTTTTTAAATGAATGTATGCAATCTATTTTATTTTAACTGATTTTTTAATAATTTCCCGAGGCTTGGAGCAGTTGCCAAAAATATACTGACTCCGTCTATTTTTTTTTAAAAATTTCTTACTAACTGATATAATAAAGATAGTATATTGAATAGCTATAGGTTTAGGTTTTCAGAATTATACATTTCTCTATGAGTTGAATTAATAATTTTTAGAAAAAATAATATCACTTTCAGGGCATGTTATTTTGCATACCTGTGGTAATATATGTATTAAGAAAAACAATCTCTTATATACGAAGTAAAACAGACTCAGAAACTGATTTGAAAACCGTTCAGAAAATGTTCACCCACTTGACCAAAACTAGCATATTCTAAATTGTGAACATCAGGAAAAACAATGATTTATTAATCAACATAAGAACAAGTCAGTTAAAAAAACACATATGTTACTTTATCTCTGTAAATGAGAGACACATAAAAATACTTAATTCTGTCATCTCCTACAAACCTATGAAAAAAATAAAATGTAGCAAATTATAGAAAGATATTAATATTCTATTGCTTCTGTAGCAGATGACCACAAACTTAATGGTTTGATGAAACACAAATATATTCTCTGACAGGTTGAGGGATCAGAAGTACAAACTGGGTTTTAAAGAAATAAACCAAGTTGTCTGCAGAGTTGCATTACTTCTGAGGCTCTAGGAGGAAGTCTTGTCCTTTGCCTTTTTTAGGTTTCTAAAAGCTCTCCAAATTTTTTGCTTCATGGCTGCATCAGTCTAACTTCTAAGTTCTATTTTTACTGTCACGTCTTCTTCTATAACTCTGATCCTCATCTTGCTATAAGGACCCTGTGATTACACTGATCCCACATGAGTATCCCAGGAAAATCTCCCCACTTCAAGATACTTAACCACATTTGAAAAGCCCCTTTTGCCATGTGAAGTTCAATATTAACGGTTTAGGATGTAGGCATTTATTTCGTTTTTTATTTTTATTTTATTTTATTTTTTGCTGAAAGAGAATAGGCATTATTTGGCCTACCACAAGTCTGTACATCATTTCATTTTGAGAATGTTCAAATGTGTATAGTATATAACAAAAGCATAATCAGACTAAGTCTGATGCACTGTAGCCCAACATCACAGGTGAATAGGTCAAATGCATTATAAATAAAACATTTCCAAGATATAACTGATATCTCCCAGAGAAGCAATTCATTTAATGATGAGCTTGGCAACAGTTAATTAATCTTTAAATGCTCAATGGCACATGAATTAATTATCTTATTCAATGACAATACAGATTATAATTAGCATAAATAAAATATAAAATTGATAATTATATTTTTGCTTTTCTCTATATTTTTACTATGTTTAAATAGCCAGTTTTGATAACAAAAGCTGTAGACAATTTAGGATTTTTAATGACACTATTTGTTATTTCAATTTTCAAAGATATCCACTGTTATACATTGTTCTTTGATTTCCAGTGTGTGTGTTCGTTTCTTTTCTTTCTTCCTTCTTTTTCTTTTCTGCACACAATATGTGTTTGTATATTTATTCATTTATCTTAAAACAAGGTTGTAATCATGCAGGTTATAAGCTACTTTCTAACAAAATAAAATAAGAGAATGTTCCTATTTCATTATTCCCTAAAATTTAATTTTATTTGAATTATCAGTAATAACAGATTATTTTATATTTTAACAATTTTTTTAACTTTTTATACTATGAATCAAGCACTATGATAATTTTCCTAAACACTGTGCTAGGCAATGTTGGAAACCATAGTCACATTCTCCTTCCCTATTCGAAACTTTCTTTTTCAATGGCAATACTCAAATGTTGCTTGGTATCCATTCTCTACACAGCTATGTATTCAGGATAAATGTTTTCTTCTCCAGTTTCAGAGAATAAATTACATAAGTGAAATGCAATTATGGTGATCTATTTCTCTTCCCAGTGATTGATTTAATCACATAACCCAATTTCGTCCAGTGAGACCTAAGGAGAAGTCTCCTGTAGACCCTTTATAAAAGGTTGTTCTTACTACTGTTGCCCCTTGATTCTCTCTGGTAGAGCTATACTGGTATTCTTGCTGTGTAGATTATGCCAGAATGCTGTGAAGATAGCGTTTAGGAAAGTCTCCAAATCCATAACAAATATGTAAAAATAAATGGCTTAGACACAAAATAGTATATAACAGTATTATTTCCTTTATGTAAAGTTTAAGAATAAGCAAAACTAATCGATGGAGATTGAAGTCAGAGAAGTGGTTGCCATTGGGAAAAAAATGACTGAGAAGGGACCCGGGAGAATTTTCTGAAGTGTCAGAAATGTCCTGTATCTTGAAACCAATGGTATGGAACGATATAGACATATGTAAAAGTGTCTGTTTAGAAGTAGTACATTTTAACTATTTTATTTACAGTTTATTCTTCATCAAAAAGTTTGAAAACAATGAATAACATTTTTATATATTATCTACGGTCATGTAGGGAAAAACAACAATAACATGGAAATGATTGTTCCAATTCGTAACAGAAAAAAAGAAAAAATATTCTAATAGATGAACTTAACCAAAAATATACAAAGCCTTTCAGAAGAAAACCTCAAAACAGGAAATAAGTTAGATGTCATGAAGAGGTAATTAACCCAACAAGAATTACAAATGACCAATGAGTATATGAACAAATGTTCAACATCAGTAGTAACAAAAGGAATGCAAATTAAAGTAACACTTTTAATTTTTCTTATTGTAAAATTTAAATTAATGAGTTTTTCAAGTGATACCAAGGATTGCCAGAGTTCCAGAAAGAATATACTTAGATACTATAGTATTAATGTATAAATGTATAAATCGATTGTATAATGTATAAATCAAACCTTCCTTTCTGGTTGATGATTTCCACAATATGAATTGAGAACTTTAAAACATATTACAGTGAGGTTATACATCTAGTCACCCTACACTGTTTGTATTATTTATTTGCATAGCTGACCCTGGTGTTCTCTGTAAGGACTCATTCCAACTTAACCTTCACTAGCTAAGAAGGAAAATAAAAACTCAAGTTATTCTGACGTGATAAACTCATCTGGATCCAGAATTTTAAGTCTTTTTAGGCAATTAGCTTTTTGTGTTACCAAACCTTTCAGGTGTCTTTTCATTTCCCTTTCTCTTTATGATAGTGATCAACATAGAAGGTTTACATTACCCTGGCTCTTTGGTACAGGCAACATTTAGCTCTATGGTAGGCATTTGGTGTGTACTGGTGGTTATTTGTTGAGGTGCGGTTTGTCCAATCCCTTTGCTGGGCATTCTGATAAGATCCAAAGCTGGATTCAATACTAGTATAACTCACAATTTGTTTCATTTTTACTTAGACAGAATCTTGTAGTTCTTCCTCCTGACTTGGCCATACCTTCCCTCTAGTGGTTTTGGGAATTTCCAGCGGTCTGGCTGTGCATCTCATTTGGTTTGCAGCTCAGTTTTTCAGTATAATTTATTGTCGTTGCCATCTGGCTTGCTCACCAAGGAGATACTCAGCCTTTGGATAGGAAGGAGTTTCTGTGTCTTTTTTGTATTACACAGAGCTTAGACAGTTTGAGAACATAAATCCAGGCTCTCTCTCTCTCTCTGTCATCATTTTTCTGTGGATACAGTTACCCTATGAAAGGGGAACTTTTAAGGTGTTTTCTTCTCGGAGTTCTGAAAAGGAAGCAAGGAAAAAGCTTCTCCACTGATCTCAGTCATCTGTTTTATCTTTTAAAAATCCTCTTCTGGCATTTCTCTTCCTATAATGCACTGTACCAGAAAGTGAGGACTTTTCTCTCACTTATGTGACTGAGACATCCCTTATATTTCCCATTTTCCTTTCTGACCCTATTCTTACCCTTAACAGTAGATAAGATGAAGGGAGAGAAGTTGTTTTAGTAGTTGGGGAGCAAAAAAATAGGAGTTCCTTTAGAATATTATTAAATACTCTAAAGTATTCATGAAAAAAACTTCGTGATTCTATTTCTACTAATTACTTCTAAGGAAAAATTTGATATAGTACAAAAGATTTATAAAAATTATATTCATCATTATATTATCTATAAAACAATGTGAATATCAAACAATAGTACAGCAGTTAAATAAATTATGATAATATATACAGTATTATATTCATCATTAGAAAACAGAAGACATTGGCATAATGGCTGAGAGCATAAGATTTAGATGTAAGAACATCTAGGTTTGAATCCTAAGCTAAGTGACTTAAGACATGTCAGTATTCTCTTTTTCTTTTCCTTTTTTCTTTACTTTTCTTTTTTTTTTTTTTTTGAAACACAGGCTCACTCTTATCATCCAGGTTGGAGGGCAATGGCGCAATCTTGGCTCACTGAAACCTTCGCCTCTTGAGTTCAAGCAATTCTCCCGCCTCAGCCTCCCGAGTAGCTGGGATTACAGGTGCCCCCCACCATGCCCGGCTAATTTTTGTGTTTTTAGTAGAGATAGGGTTACATCATGTTGGCCAGGCTGGTCTCGAACTCCTGACCTCAAATTGTTCTCCTGCCTCAGCCTCCCAAAGTACTAGGATTACAGGTGTCAGCCACAGCGCCCAGCCAGTATTCTCTCAAATACTAAATTTACTGTTGGTGCTGTGGTGTTAATAACTACTTCTCCTGGTTTCCATTTGGGATAATGTAATAATATATATGTGTCTGGTAGAATACTATCAATGAAAAGTAAAAGAAGACCCATGAAAAATAATCTAATTATTGTGGGATTTATTAGCTCACAGAAGTCCCAAATTAGAATGACACTAAATTTGGTTAAATTAGTAACTCAAAAATATTGTCAGAAACCAGTTTTCTTTTCATTTTATTGCTGTGCCATATTCAGTGTAAAAATAATATTTCCTCTTGTGGTTGCAGGATAGCCTCAGGAGATCCAGACATCACATGCTAGCATGACCATGTCTAGTGAAAGAAAAGATGCATTTCCTCTCATGGAAGTTTTGCATTCTGATAAATGCTGAACATACTTTCGTAAACAGTTCGATAGTCTTTCATTACCTTGTAGTTCAGAAAATAATACCCCAAAATAAAAGTCTCAGAAGCAAAAGTCTTTTCTCTCACTTCTGCCTTCCTGACTCTCAGTCCTGTTCTCCTCAGAGGCTAGCCATAGAAACTGGAATTTCTCTTCCCCAAGGTGGGTTTTAGAAACAAGAATTTCCTTTCTCCAGTGTAGGCCATAAAACTTAAAAATATGACTCTGGCTGTCCCTTTGCCCTATTTGTGTAAAAACTGGCCATAAAGAAATTATCTGACGTGCCTTATATGGATGTAGCTAGTAAGATTTTCATTCCAGAAAAGTCCTGCTACACACATAGAAGGAAGAAATGCATGCTTGGAGAGGCCAAAAGGAATGCTCTCAGATTCCTGGCCTTAAGTGATTCTCCTGCTCTGGCCTCCCAAAGTCCTGGGATTACAGGAATGAGCCACCATGCTCGGCCCACAATGAGGCTTTTGAACACTGGAGTGAAATAATGAATTTATGTTGAAATATCCATCAATTCCTAATTTATATGCATGTATTATAAAGGTGTGCTTGTTGAATTTTTGAAATACCTACTGTGCTGCCAGTCATGGTGACTTATGCCTGTAATTCCAGTGCTTTGGGAAGTTAAGGTGGGAGGATTCCTTGAGGCCAGAAGTTTGAGACCAGCCTGGGCAACATAGCGAGATTCCACTTCTACAAAAAAATTTTAAAAATTAGCTGGGCATAATGGCATGTGTCTGTAGTCTTAGCTACTCAGGGGGTTGAGGTGGAAGGCTACCTGGAGTCCAAGAGTTCAGGGTTACAGTAAACTGTGATTGCACCACTGTCCTCCAATCTGGGTAACAGAGCAAGACCCTGTCTCTGAAAAAGACAGAAGCAAACAAACAAATACCTACTGTGCATTAAATTATTTTTATATGTTTAACATATTCATCTATATGAATTATATGTTTAACATATTCATCCTGATATTCATCAGGAATATCATAGTAATAGATTTTCTAACATTATAATCATGTTTACATTATTTTAGTTACATTTTATTTTATTTTAGTTTTTCATTTTGAACAGCAGTTTACACTGACAGAAATGGTTGAGCTCTTAAAGACATCCCTTTTTGGTCATGATATTATTCTTTTAATGCCTTTCTGAATTGGGTCTTGCAATATTTTAATTTAGAACTTGGTATATTTCATTATACATCTATTAATATTTTATTGCACTATGCTTCAAACATTTTTATAAGACTATTTTACTTGTGAGAAATGAATTGGAACATTTTTATATTTTTTCATGCTCTAAGAGGGTTTATATAGAATCAAAATAGTGTTCTTTGAAAGAATTTACATAAAAAGATTCCTAGGCTTGTTACTTTTAATGTAGTGATTCTTTGATAACTTTTCTGATTTCTTTGACAGCTACTGATTTGTTCATGTTTTCTATTTTTCCTTGGGTAAAACTGAGTAATTTATATTTTCTACAGTATTTTTCATTTTCCCTAAATAATATATTATTAGCATAGTAGTATAAATTATATTATCATATAATGAACAAAACTTCAATTTTTGGAGTAATATATCTTTTGTAATTGCTAATTTTTAAAATCATTAATGGGCATTTTAAAATGTTGGCATCTGAGTTTTCTGAGTTAAAATCCTGTGTCTATGTAACCTATGCTAAATACATTTGATCATTAAAGTCACAATGTGTATACTAGGAAAGTTGTCTTAAATATTTGATTTTAAGTCTGCGTAACACAGTTCTAATTGAAGAATTTTACAGAGATGTTAATGTATCTACTTATAATGTCCAAAATCATCATCAAAGTTTGTTAAACTGTATAAAATTTAGCATACATTTCAAAGATACTTAACACTTTATTATACTATCTGATTTGAATATATATTGGAGAACAACTATAGAAGGGAGTAGTAAATTCACTATAATTTTGAGAAAGAAATTTTTCCTTTCTGTCGTTTATTTTAACACACTAGAGGAATTTCATTTCAATAAATGTAAATATATATTTTCATATAAATAAGTATTATTTTAATGAGAAATAATTTGTATAGTTCTGTGAAATTAAATGATATTTTAGGAAATTTAAGAATATACAAGATACCCTTCAGAATTTTAATCAAAGGTAAAAAATCAATGACAACAGAGTAGAATGCATGTATTTCAGTAATCAGTGACCCTTATAAATTTCACACTTATCATAAATTAAGATTTCTGTGTAGAGGACTACGTGCTCACAAACAGGGTGTTCCCGATAAGTCCTGCTCT
>NW_012108064.1:1220901-1231532 GCF_000951045.1 Mandrillus leucophaeus | reverse complement strand
TATCAATGTGGGAAACCCGGTCATTTTAAAAAGGAATGCTGGAAAAAATTAGGCTCTTCTGCTCTAAAAGAAAAAAGGTTACCATCTGATATGTGTAAATGATGTGGCAAGGGTCAACATTGGACCAATGAATGCCGTTCAAAAACTGAAAAAAGTGGGAATGTACTGTCACCCCTCTCGGGAAACGGGAGCCGGGGCCCGCAGGATTGGGGCCCCAACAACTACAATGCAGGCTTACCCCAGTACCCAGTGAGCAGTGGCTTACAACATCAAGGAATGACCTCGAGTCCTCCTTAAAGACATCTTACCCTACCCCAGTTTCTCAGCTTTACGCTGCCACTAAGCAGAGTGCTGCTGCTGACCTAGTTATTGTCCAACCTTATACTTTATCTCCTAATGGAGGAATATATAAGTTGGCTACCGGAGTGTGTGGTCCTTTGCCAAAGGGACATGTAGGACTTTTACTAGGTCGAAGCAGCAGCGCTATGCGGGGGTTATTGGTGGTCCCAGGAATTATTGATCCTGATTTTACTGATGAAATCCTTATTATGGTACAAGTCTCACAACTTATGCGCCTAGAGGCAGGGGAACGTATTGCACAATTGTTTTTATTGCCTTTTTTTCCTTTCTTATCTAGAGATGTGTCTCGTCAAGGAGGTTTCGGTAGTACTGGGAAAACTTTTTTCTGGGAAACTTTAGTTTCTGATCAAAAACCTTTATGGTCATTGCAAATTAATGGGATACTTTTTGAGGGATTAGTCGACACAGGAGCGGATGTATCTATTATATGTTTGGCTCAATGGCCTGATCATTGGAAAAAGAAGCAAGTATCGGTTACTCTATCTGGCCTGGGTACTGTTTCTATAGTCTACCAAAGTGTCGAGCCCCTGAGCTGTGTAGGACCTGAAGGACAATAAGGAAAAGTGTTCTTTTATATTGTTCCCATTAATATTAACCTTTGGGGCCGTGATCTTTCACAACAATTTGGTGCCTTTTTAAGCATTCCTCATATTTCTTCAGCTGCTAAAAATATGATGTTCAAAATGGGCTACAATCCTCTAAACTCTTAGCCACTGTCCACAAGCCTCAAGCTTTACAATTGAAGTGGAAAACTACAACTCCTGTTTGGGTGGAACAGTGGCCATTATCTAAAGAAAAACTTGAGGCTTTAGAGAATTTAGTTAAGGAACAATTGGCCGAGGGGTATATTGAACCAAGTACTTCTGCATGGAATTCCCCTGTGTTTGTCATTAAGAAGAAAAATGGAAAACGCTTATTAATTGATCTTAGAGCTGTAAATGCTTGTATTCAACCTATGGGGACTTTACAACCTGGACTTCCTAATCCAGCTCTTATCTGACAAAATTGGAAATTAATGGTTATAGATCTTAAAGATTGTTTTTTTACGATCCCGTTACAACCCCAAGATTGTGAAAAATTTGCCTTTACTGTTCTCGAATATAATAATGGACAGCCTACTCAAAGATATCAATGGAAAGTTCTTCCTCAAGGTATGCTTAATAGTCCTACCTTATGTCAAGAGTTTGTTCATAGAGCCTTAAATCCTGTTAGATGTCAATTCCCTACTGTGTTAATATACCATTATATGGATGATATTCTATCAGCAACTCCTGACGAAGTCCTACAAGGTCAAGTTTTTCAGGTCTTACAACAACAATTAACTCAATATAATTTACATATTTCTTCTGAGAAAATACAGACTCAATTTCCTATTCAATATTTGGGATACCTTTTAGCAGAAAAGCAGATTCGGCCACAAAAAGTTCAAATTCGAAGAGATCAACTTTTGACTCTTAATGATTTTCAAAAATTGCTAGGAGACATAAATTGGCTTCACCCCATCTTAGGCATACCTACTTACAAATTGCAACATCTATTTGCTACCTTCGAAGGAGATTCAGATTTAAATAGTTCCCGTCAATTATCCCCTGTAGCAGAAGAAGAATTGTCATTTGTAGAAAATAGAATTAGTGAAGCTCACCTTGATTATATTGCACCCAATCTTCCACTTTCGTTGTGTCTTTTTCATACTCCCCATTCGCCAACGGCCGTTTTGCATCAAGATAATAATATTCTGGAGTGGTGTTCCCGATAAGTCCTGCTCTTGCAAACGAAGCAGGGCGTTCCCCATAAGTCCTGCTCTTGCAAACAAAGCAGGGCGTTCCCCATAAGTCCTGCTCTTGCAAACGAAGTCAGGGAAAGGTCAGAAAAACAACAATGTGTCTTGTGACTTGGTAGCATTCCACAAACGACTGTATAAAATAAAGCAGAGCGCGCCATTCGGGGTGGCCGCCATGTTTGTCTTGTCTTGTGTTGTCTTGTGTGTTCATTCCTTTGTTTAGGAAACACGCGGACCCCAACATTTCTGTATGATGATAAATTAATATCACATGGATTCCAAAGAATATTGATGTATATTTGACAGCAAGCATGCAAAAATATTCACATTATATATTGACATAGTAGAAGAGTCATGAGTTTTCAGTGTATTTCCCTTAAGTCCTTCTGCTATTGTTTTTAGACAAATAAGAAGTCTCAAATGGATGAGTCTGATTGCATTATCTTCCAATAGCTAAAAATATGTTCCCTGTCTGTTGAGAAAGCAGTCAGTGATTTAAGGCCCTACCCACACAGGAAAACAAATTTGGTACCCATTTATCTTGAGACTAATTTCAAGAAATGATCATTGCGTATGTATGTGTACAAGAGTATGTGTGTTATCTATTTTCAGATGTATACATTATTTAGAATTACTATATATATATATATATATAATCTCCACACATGGGGGCGCATGCCTGTAATCTCAGCACTTAGGGAAGCTGAGGCAAGAGGATTGCTTTCGCCCAAGAGTTCAAGACCATCCTGGGCAACATAGTGAGATCTCGTTTCTATTAAAGAAAAAAAAAATAAAACAATAAATTTATATACATATATATTTCTCTAAGAATGAAAACTTGTTCATGTTGCCATATTGTCAGAGTAATTCATATTGAACTTGAGTATGCATGTGTGTTTCACCTTCTTCAAAAACTAGATATTAGAAACAATTTGCCGTTCTGTCCTGATGATTCTTTCAAATAAATCAGTTACTGGATTAAGATGCCTATCTCGATTTTCAATGTATAGCTTTGTTGGATTAACAATTTTTTGTTTTGCTTTGTTTTCATACTATCTAGACATACCCAGAATGTGTAAACCTAATTTCTCAAACTGATCAAGTGTACTGTAAAGCAAAGGATTTACAGAGGAGCACAGTCTGCACACTGTGGACCCATAAGGGAGTCACAGATTTGCAAGTAAGAGATATATTCTTTATAGACTTATTAAACGCCACACACACAAACACACACAGGCACAAGCACACACATTCTTTTTCCTCAAACCATGTAAATGCTATGGTTGACAATATATTAAGGTGCTATTAAATTCATTGTAAATGTTACAAAACGTTTTGTCAATTTTTTGAAAACAACCTTGAAATATAAGCTCTTTACTCTCAACAGTCCTCATCCACCTCAGCAAACCTGAAGATTAAGAATGGTGTATGTCGTAGGGTTGAGGCAGGATAAGACAGGGCACCAAATAGGACTCCATTGTAATAAATGGTCTAAAACCTAAACAGCAGGAGAAATTTAGTACTGTACTTCTTTATCCTGATCAGGCAGGATATTAAAACTCCACCAATATGAGAAATGAAGAGGAATGGGCTCTTAATTTCCTATTGATACTCTTTCATATGGATTGACACTCATCTACAGATGCCTACTAGCCTTTGAGTCTTGGCAGGCTCTAGGCCCCAACTGTAGGTACTCTGTAAAGCCTATCACAGCCTACTTTTGGCCAGCCAATCAAATAAACTAATTTATTTTAATAGGATATCAAAATACTAACATACTAACTTACATTTGATTCTCTAAACCAAAGAACTATCCAAGAGTTGGAATTTTGGTGGATGTCATGGCAGGCTCTTTTGGGAAACAGACCTGGGGATTTTAGAAATTCTCAGTAACATCATAAAGTCAACCCTTCAATAATGCTAGAATCTGTTTGACGTGTTTTCTTTTCTATTTCTATTGTTTTAAATTTAAAATAGCATTCTGCCATTATAATTGAGATAGAGAGTACAAATGACAGAAGATACTAAACTAAAACCGTAGCTGAATGTAGAGTTAGGTTAAGAGTACAGCTTTATCTCGTGAATTGTTTTACGTGATAAATGGACACATATTTGAATTCAAATTCCAAAGAAATGCTATAATGTCCTAAAATGTTTTAATGTCATAATTATAGACCAACATGAAACAGCTATAATTAAATATGTTGCTTATATATTGAAATATTTTAATTTAAGAAATAGTAACATTGAATTATATTTTGAGCAGTAATTTGAAACCACCATTTTTAAATGAAGGAATGCTTTTTAAACACTCATTTTATTTTCTGGTTTTTAATAGTTTTGAGATCCCAGCACTTTGGGAGGCTGAGGCAGGTGGATCACGAGGTCAGGAGATCGAGACCATCCTGGCTAACACAGTGAAACCCTGTCTCTACTAAAAAAAATACAAAAAATTAGCCGGGCATGGTGGCGGGCACCTGTAGTCCCAGCTACTCGGGAGGCTGAGGCAGGAGAATGGTATGAACCCAGGAGGCAGAGCTTGCAACGAGCCAAGATCGCTCCACTGCACTCCAGCCTGTGCGACAGACCGAGACTCCGTCTCAAAAAAAAAAAAAAAAAAATAGCTTTGAGAATTTTTCTCAACCTTAATAAAATAATCGAATTAAATGTTGGAGCCTGTAAACTTTAAACAGTAAAGTTGCAAGTAAAAAGCAATATAATTATACACTTGTCCCAGATGTACAAGTAAAATGCAATTATGGATTTTTATGTCATAGTGTAAAATAATGTTCTTCTATTTCCTTTTTAAAAATATATTTTCTAATGGCTAAAGCTTATCCAGCCACGTGCTATCATATTTTTAAATCAATTTTCTTTAACTCATAGTAATCTAATTTTTGCATAACATTTCAAATATGAAATGGAATCCTTGCAACTCCAAAATTTACAATTAAAAAAGATAGATGAAAGCTGGCATCTCTCTAATTTTCAAACCAACACAGACACAGTAAAATTCATGTGTATTTAGTGATTGAACAATTATGCTGAAAGCAATGTTGACATTAAAAGTCTGAATTTCTAAATCGTTTCAGGATTAATTGGTAACATATCTTTAAAATGAAATAAGCTTTTCATGTTTCCTAAAAGAGTCTTTTGTGTAACACTGTGATTTTTTTTTTTGATAGCTCTTGTCACTTAAACAGCTACACAATGCAAGAGGTTCGTTTTTACTCATGCTTTAGTAACATTGCAAACAATTACATTCTTAGATAATCTAGTTGTTCTACACCAATAATAGCTGTAAACCAAAAATAAAATTCTGAGAACCCAACCAATTGAATGGACTCCTCCTTTTGGACAAGAATATTCCTGAATTAACCTAAAAAACTAGTTCAGGATATGATAAGAAGTGGGGGTTGGTCATCAGTTATGATGATAAGTGGGGGTTGGGGGCCTCATTATACTCTTCTCCTTTTGAAATTGAGACACAGCTGAACAGCATTTAACTTTAAAACAGAGATCTTAAGACTAAAAAAACAGTCTTACAGATTCTTTGCAACCAGAAAATAACATAACAGGTAGCAGGCCCTAAAATAAATCAAAGTGTTTTATTCCAAAATACATGTATTTGACATGTTTTAAATGGCCCTGCAAAGCTGTCTCTTGTGGGGAAAATCTACATTCTGTAGAGAATCCTTTTCCCTTTCCATGTCTTTTTCCTAATCCAGGAGAAAATTAACTAAGAATATAACACTCTTAAGGTCTAAGAAAAAGCATTTACAATCTATTCTCTCTGAAGCCTACTACCTGGAGGTTTCATGTGTATAATAAAAACCTTGGTCTCCACATCCCCTAATCTTAACTAAGACACTCCCTTCTATTAATTCCAAGTCTTTAGATAAACTCTTTCAACCAATTTCCAATCAAAAAAATCTTTAAATTCACCTATGACTTGGAAACACCTCTTACTCCACGCTTTGCATTGTCCCATCTTTCAAGTTGAAACCAAGGTACATGTTACATGTATTGACTGATGTCTTACGTCTCCCTAAAACATATAAAATCAAACCGTAACCCAACCACCTCAGATTCACATTCTCAGGACCTCCTGAGACTGTGTCACTGACATGTCCTTAACCCTGGCAAATAAACTTCTAAATTAATTGAGACTTGTCTCAAATAGTTTTGGTTTACATAGCCTATGAGCAAAGTTAGAGTTACAATGGTGGTTTGGAGCCAGTTAGAAAACATAGAGTCTATTATTGACAGAAATAGTCATTTCTCCTTGGGAATAAAAATGGCCATTTCTTTTCTACTATTTATATGACCCTACTTATGATATCATATGTAGGCAATTTTTCAATTATTGACTTGTTCCTAACACTAGAGATGAGAAGCTGACTCTGGTCAGATCAAGAATATCTGATAAACAATGACTATTTTTGAACTAAAGTTATTGTTATGCAGTATGGTAATTTCAATGCTGATCGAGAGTCTCTAATACGGCATCAATAAAAAGTGCTTCTGTTTAAGAGAATGTCAGATCAGGAATATCAAAGGAATCCTGTTTCTTGTTTCTTGGCTTAATAAAAGATTTCTGAAATCATTCCTAAACATAGATTCCATCCACTTTGACCACGTAAATGATTTGCTTGGAGTGATGTGGTTGATCTCACCAACTAAACTCAAAATGATAGTTTCTCACTATTGATCCATTTATTTAATCTCATATTTTAAGCAAATACATTTTGGGTACTTTTTATACAAACAAGAGTAAAACACACATACACTCGAGAGCATCACACACACATACACCTGCCAGGCTTACACTTTATACACAGAAGGACATTGTAGGGGAAGAAAAAATAATTTTTCTTCTATCTTTCTAACTTTTCAACAGTACCCCCTATAACAAAATACATATTAACAAGAAAAAACCACAAGTTTATTGACATGTATATTGTAGTGGCACTGGGTAAAATAATTTACCAAGACAGTTATAGGTAAAGGAAGACAATTATTAAAGAAAGAAGGGAAATACGTTGCTGGAGAGACAATGAGCAGTCTGCCTGAAGGAGCCAAGGGGCTTTTATTGGCTTTATAAGTTAACTTGATCCCTTAAAGCAGTTTGTAAGTATACCATTCCAGTTAAGGCTTTGGTAAAATAACCAGTGTTTCCAATTGTGTCCTGTTAAAAAAGAAAGGAGATTCTTAATGAACTTATGCACATAACTACACTGACATAAATTAAGTATACTTGCAAATAGTTTTTAAATTCTGGAGAAATTAGGTCTCCCAGAGCATTCAGTGATCAGAATTTTTAAGGATAATTTTGCAGGTAGGAGTTCAGGAAGTGGGGAGTTCTGAATGACTGGGTTAGAGATGGAATCCCAGGAAGTCAAAGTGAGGTTTCCTTCTCTCTTCTATTACTGGGTGGGATTGCAGAATCAGTTGAATTAGCTTACTGTTCTGGGTGGTGTCAAATGGGGTATCAGAATGCAGGGTCTGCAAAATATCTCATGCACTGATCATATGCTTCACAACAGTGGTGTTATTCTCAGGAGCAATTTGGGGAGGTTCAGATGCTTGCAGCCAGAGGTGTGTGTCCCCTAAACTGTAATTTCTAATCTTGTAGCTAATTTGTTAGTCCTACAAATGCATACTGGTCCCCAGGCAAGAAGGTTTTGTTTTGTTTTTGTTTTCAGGAAAGGGCTATTATCAATTTGATTTCAGAGTTAAACTATAAACTAAATTCTTTCCCACGGTTAGTTTGGCCTATGCTCAGGAATGAATAAGGATAGCTTAAAGGTTAGAAGCAAGATGGAGTTGATTAGGTCTAATTCCTTTCACTGTCATAATTTCCTCAGTTATAATTATTGCAAAGTGGGTTTCCTAAATAGCTTAGAAGAATAAAGTCTTTCTGGACTCTGAAAAACAAACAAATTAGTAATATTTTAAACCAAAAGCCATAAAAATTATTTTGGTTTTTCATTACTTTAGATTATAAAATATAATTAATTCCTACTTTGCCTAATATTTATGAACACATTAACTCTAATATTTATGAACACATCAGTAGTTTTTTGTTTTTGTTTTTTTTTCAATTTTGATGTAACAATCTTTAAAGTTGTTAGAAACCTGCATTTAAGAGTACCTGTTGGAGGTCTATAGCTGATTATAAAACCAACTTGAATATAATTAAAGTAAAACAATTGTGAGTGACAAAAGTTTTAAAACAATTTAGAAGTCTTAGAACAATTGTGAATGACAAAAGTTTCAGAACAGGCATGGTTTATATTTGGTTATTTTGGTGACACACAATAATTTAACAAAATAATTATAATTATTACTGATAACATATACTGAGAAATATTACAGGAATTTTATACAATTTTGGAATACACACCAATAACCCATAATATAAATGCAGTTTAAAGAATGCTAAACATCACTTCATATTGACAATACATCCTGTGTGATTTTAATATGCCAAATAAACCAAATATGTTATTTTCTGGACTTTAGAGTATTTAATACTTGAAAACCCAAATAATTCCCTTTAAATTTTAGGCAACCAGAGAACTTTTTACAAGATTAACCCTTTTACCAGGAAACACATTTAACTTCTCTTTTATACTTGATATGGTTAGGCTTTGTGTCCCCACCTAAGTCTCATCTTGAATTGTAATCCTCATGTGTTGAGGGAGGGAAGTGATTGAATCATAGGGGCAGTTCTTCCCATGCTGTTCTCCTGATAGTGAGTGAATTTTCATGAGACCTGACAGTTTCATAAACGGTAGTTTTTCCTTCTCACTCATGTGCTCTCTTTTGCCTGCCACCATGTAAGATGTGCCTCTTCCCCTTCCACCATGATTGTAAGTTTCCTGAGGCCTCCCCAGACATGTGGAACCGTGAGTCAATTAAACTGCTTTTGTTTATAAATTACCTAGTCTCAGGTATGTCTTTACAGCCATGTGAAAATGGACCAGTACTATACCTTGCATGTAAAACTGTTTCTCCAATAGTCTTAAGCACATTACAGTGTTAACTCTTAGCAACATTTATTTTTGATTAAAAACCTAGTAAGTAAGCAATTTTAAAGATGTATAAGATTGCAGAGCCCATAACTTTCCCCAGCCTAGCCAGGGGACCTGGCTAACTCTGTATGTTCTCAGGACTTACCTTGAATTTAGTGGCTGTAAAACAGACAAGTTAAACAATTACTAAAAGTTATAGAAGCAGTTTATCGCCTTAAAACATTTACCAAACAGCATGGTAAATGGGTGCCTAATTTAGACCAAATGTATAAACTTGTAAGAAATTTATTTATTTTTATCAATGATCTTTTTAACTGTTTTTATTTTTTAAAGATTACAGTCCTGTGGCCTAAATGCATTAACGTTTTTATTTCTTTTTCTTGAAAATATGTTTGATTCAAGTGCTTACTTTTCATTTAAGCCAATTAATTAGAGCTCATTTATAAAAACATCACACATACAATACAAATAATACACAGACACACAGATACAGAGAATTAAGACAGAATTCCAATGGCTGTGATATTTTTTGAGGTCAGCAAACATGAACAAAAATATATATTACAAGTTTTAAAACAGTTTTGAAATAATTTTACCAATAATTTTAAAGTTGGTTTATTTGGTAAAGGTTCATGTGAACTTGAAAAGCATTTGAGTACTCATTTATTTATATTCCAATTTGGTAGCATGCTAAATAAAAAGAAAAAACAGAACATAACTATTGCATGTACTTTACGTAGACATATTTAAACATATATGCATACATACACAAGGATTCAATAGTTTTTACCTCAGAACTTTAGCCATGAGACAGCTATAAACTTACCAACCTATAAAATTTAAGCTTTCTTTTCTTTTTTTTTTTTTTTTCCAGATAAAATGGGAACCTGTTCACATGGCTAAACTTTGCAATCCAAGGAAAGGTGTGAAGCAAAATTTGGGTAAAGCAGTCTTTATGGCAATTTGGTTGAACAAAACCTATTTTACTCTTTAACTTTAAATGGGTTGTTAATGTTTACACTCTAGTTTCGCCATAAATGATGAGTCTTATTTCAGCAGCAGTCACTTAGTAAACGCAGATTTAAAGCAGGGAGAGTTTTTTGTTTGTTTGTTTGTTTGTCTGTTTTTTGAGACGAAGTCTCGCTCTCGTTTCCCAAGCTGGAGTGCAATGGCGCAATCTCGGCTCACTGCAACCTCCGCCTGCAGGGTTCAAGAGATTCTCCTGCCTCATCCTCCCGAGTAGCTGGGATTACAGGCGCCCACCACCACACCGGCTAATTTTTGTATTTTTGGTAGAGAGGGGGTTTCACAATGTTGGCCAGGCTGGTCTCAAACTCCTGACCTCTGGTGATCAGCCCACCTCGGCCTCCCAAAGTGCTGGGATTACAGGCGTGAGCCACAGTGCCCGGCCAGCAGGAAGAATTTTTATTTATTTATTTATTTATTTATTTATT
>NW_012108064.1:1220124-1220841 GCF_000951045.1 Mandrillus leucophaeus | reverse complement strand
TGTGCACAAAACAGGCCATAATATGTAACTAGCTTGAGTTTTAAAGAGAATGATAAAATTAGGGGTTAGGATGTTACAGACTTTTTTTTTTTTTTTTTTCCTTTTACGTCTGGATTTTTAGATTGAACAGAAATGACAAAAAAATAAAAGAAAGGAGAGGAGAAGAAAGGGTTAAGTTTTACTGGAAGACTAGTGAGCCTTTCAGCCATTGCAGAGTGCAGGGTTAGCATCTTTGCTACTTTTGTTTATCCCCTGTTAGGGAGAGTCTTAGTATTCTAGATTTACATGGTGTAAATTTTATACCAGTAAATTTACCGGTTAAGGTGATTTACCAATTAAGGTGAGCTATTTTAACCAGAGTAGAGTGCTCCTTTAGCTTTAGGCCGTTAGGGATTGGGGTTTTGTCCCATGGGCGCTTTAACTTTAAGGGCAGTTCCATTTCCTCTGGTTAAGCTTGTGGCAGAGAAAGCAAGCCATCTTACAAAGAAAAATCAGATGTTTCCTTTTGAGGGTTTGGGAGTCAAATTTGCTTCAATTCTTTAAAACACAGCCTAGAGGTGAGCCTGAACGATTGAATGGGACTTGCCCCATGTTGGGACTGGAAAATGCACTGCTCGCAGCTAAGGAACTGCACTTTCAGGGCGTCTGCTAAGATAAAAAGGGTTTCACATCTGTCTGCTAGGAGACTTAGGGTGCACTTTCCACTTTCTTTTTTTT
>NW_012108064.1:1215464-1220074 GCF_000951045.1 Mandrillus leucophaeus | reverse complement strand
TTTTTTTTTTTTTTTTTTTTTTTTTTTTTTTTTTGAGGTGGAGTCTCGCTCTGTTGCCTAGGCTGGAGTGCAGCCGCGCCATCTCAGCTCACTGCAAGCTCCGCCTCCCAGGTTCACTCTATTCTCCTGCCTCAGCCTCCCGAGTGGCTGGGACTACAGGCGCCGGCCACCACGCCCGGCTAATTTTTTGTATTTTTAGTAGAGACGTGGTTTCACAGTGTTAGCCAGGATGGTCTCGATATCCTGACCTCGTGATCTGCCCGCCTCGGCCTCCCAAAGTGCTAGGATTACAGGCGTGAGCCACCGCGTCCGGCCTAGGGTGCACTTTCTAAAGGGCCATCCTACCTATTAGAAAAGACTACCTGGCCGTTTGTGGGCTTTAAGCTGGATGCCCAGCCCAAGAACGCACTTACACTGAGTGATCAGCTCAGGTATGTGGAAGAAGGGGCAAAGAAATATTTCTGCCCTGTGCCGGCCCAGGAGAGGGGTGAGTAGGAAACTCAACATTCTGAGGCTGTTCGAGATCATCTAATTCGGTAACGTCCAAAACAGATGGCTAGCTGACTCCATAGGAGAATTTAGAATGACAAAGTGAAGGTTTAAGTCACCTGAAATGTGTGTGAATTTGCCCTGAACAAGCTTCCGCCACTAATTGCATTACACATAGGAATCATGGACTATAACAAGAAAAGATAGGAGAAAATTTCTCCCCCTTCCGACAGGGAAGCTATCTCTGTCCACTGTTTGGCCTTCAGGCACCACCCGAGAGTGGCCCCCGCCAGTTACCCTCAGTTACCAAAGAGCTACTAGGAAACGACCACTGAAAGACTGAAGAAAGTAAAAGAACTCAGGTTCCTCACCCGAATTGGGTGGTGGTGGCGGTCAGGCATTTCCACATGGACACATTTCAGTCCCACTGGAGTGTATCCCGTCTCTAACAGTCTCTAACATCCTAACCCCTAACTTTATGCCAGAGACCCACAATTGCCTCTGTGCTGATGAAACCAGCTTTGCAAACATTTTAAGTGAGACAATTATTACAGTGAAAGAGATCTGAGCTAACTGACTCCATCTTGCTTCTAACCTCTAAGCTGTCCGTGTTTAGTCCTAGGCGTAGGCTGAACTAACTCTGGTAGGAACTTAGTTTATGGTTTATCTTTGAAACAAATATGATAACAGACCTTTTCCAAAACAAAATCCTGCCTGGGGACTAGACTGCCTTTGCAGGACTAACAGATTAGCCACGAGATTAGAAATTATGGTTTAAGAGTCATGCAGCTGGAGCGTGCAAGATTCTAAACTTCCCCAAATCGTTCCTGGAAATAACATCACTGTTGTAATATGCAGGATCCATGCTTGAGATATTTTGCAGACCCTGCATTCTGATGTACTAGCTGACACAGCCCATTCAACCAGTTCTGTGATCCCACCCAAGAACAGAAGACATGAAGAAAAACTCACTTCAACCCCCTATAATTCCATCTCCAACCTGACCCACAAATCAGCACTCCCCACTTCCTGAGCCCCTACTTGCCAAATTATCCTTAAAAACTCCAATCCCTAGGCCCCGCGCAGTGGCTCACGCCTGTAATCCCAGCACTTTGGGAGGCCGAGGCGGGTGGATCACCTGAGGTCGGGAGTTCGAGACCAGCCTGACCAACATGGAGAAACACCGTCTCTACTAAAAATACAAAATTCGCTGGGCCTGGTGGCACATGCCTATAATCCCAGCTACTAGGGAGGCTGAGGCAGGAGAATTGCTTGAACCTGAGAGGCAGAGGTTGCGGTGAGCCGAGATCCTGTCATTGCACTCCAGCCTGGGCAACAAGAATGAAACTCCGCCTCAAAAAAAAAAAAAAAAAACAAAAACAAAAAACAAAAAAAAAACTCCAATCCCCAAATGCTCAGGGAGACTGATTTCAGTAAGAATAAAATTCCAATCTCCTGCACAGGCAACTCGGTGTGAATTACTCTTGCAATTCCCTTGTCTTGATAAATCTGCTCACTCTAGGCAGTGGAGAAGGTGAACCCACTGGGAGGTTACACTTAGACACTGTCAGCCAAGGGTCCCAAGTTGGGAAAGGGAAAGATATAGGGAAAAGACTTCCCCATGAGAAGAGAGAGTATCCCCCCATATGGAGCAAAGGGAGCCCTTCATGGAGATAGGTCCCTGTACAGGTCACCAAATGTTGTGGGTGAACGATGGCCACTGGCACAGGGGTAAAAAAATTTACCAAGACAGTTGTAGGTAAAGGAAGGCAGATTTCTTTAAAGAAAATAGTAAAATACATTGCCCAAGAGACAATGGGCAGTCTGCAAGAGAGAAGCCGACAGCAAATAAACAAAGGCTCGTTGAAGATTTTATACAATGGGATTTGAGTTGATTGATAATGCAAAGTTAGCAGGGGAGTTAACTTGCATTCTTCTGTTAGTGGAGGTGTTTGAATTGAGGTGTTTGATGGTATGCAGGAAGTTTGTGAGTTGTGTATGTTATCTGGGCAGGAAGGCCAAATGTATCCTGGACTACTAAAAAAATAAAATAAAAGCAGATCTAGGCTGGGCGCGGTGGCTCAAGCCTGTAATCCCAGCACTTTGGGAGGCCAAGGCGGGCGGATCACGAGGTCAGGAGATCAAGACCATCGTGGCTAACACGGTGAAATCCCGTCTCTACTAAAAATACAAAAAAATAAGCAGGGCGTGGTGGCGGGTGCCTGTAGTCCCAGCTACTCGGGAGGTTGAGGCAGGAGAATGGCGTAAACCCGGGAGGCAGAGTTTGCAGTGAGCCGAGATTGCGTCACTGCACTCCAGCCTGGGCCACAGAGCGAGACTCCGCCTCAAAATAAATAAATAAATAAATAAAATAAAAAATAAATAAAAGCAGATCTATAGCTTGTCTGATTCCTCTATTTGTTTGCATGCCGTGGACCATGAAAGAAAGCATTTTTAAAACGTATTTGCTCTGTTTGTTTCCCCCCAGTCTTGTCAGCCTGACTCCTTTTCCCTAATTAGGACTCCACATATATTTCATATATAAATGTGAAAAAACTCAGCAAAAGAGAAACTTCCAAAGAGGTGGCATAGAATTCAGGTTTAAATGTCATCTTCAGGTAAAAGCAAAGAAAGAAGACTGTGAGGGAGATTATTTATGGAAATGTGACCAGAAAAATCACAGTAAACAAGGGTGGTATTGCAGATTTAAATTTGTGCCTTTTCAAATGATAAGATTCCATTGTCATTTAAAGTCATCCTTCTTTTTCTAATACAGAGAGAAATACACACCTACGAATGGAGATTTCCTTTATAAATGTAAATTTACCTTACAAAAGGTGGCTTCTACTTTGTTTTCAGAACTATTCCTATCTTTTCTGTTTCTCAAAATAATCAGCACAACATAATCCTATGCTAAAGAGACATATTTTGATGTGGTATATTCCAGTCTCCTACAGTCACATTTTGGAATGGCATATTCTGGTCTCTTATAACATGTCGATTTCAAATGTTGGAGTTATTTTAAAGAAATTATGTCTGCTATTTCTGAATTGAATAACTCAGAATATGTCTAGTTTAAAAACATCTAAACGTTTAGAATTTGAAGGCAGGCTAACAAAACAGAACAAGCACTAAACTGGGAGCTAGAAAACCTTGTAAACCTGTATTAGTCAATCTCCCTGTGTTTTGGTTTCTCATATTAAAAATAAGAAGGTTGAACTACATTATTGTGGTTTGAAAAGTTTCTTTATTGATCTATTATCTGCAATTCTGTAATTTTATTTTATTTTTCTCAGTAATTACTATCTTTTTTAAAACATATAAGATGCCTATAGGTCTTTAAATAATATATTACTATTTATAAAAACACTTGACTATTACAAACATTTTGTATCAGCAAAACTTAGTATTGTTTAAGAATGGAAGCAAAATTGGTTATTTTGTCTGTTAACCCAAAATATCTGAGACAGGTCTCAGTCAATTTAAAAAGTTTATTTTGCCAAGGATAAGAATGCACCCGTGACAGAGCCTCAGGGGTCCCTGATAATATGTGCCCAAGGTGATCTGGGCACAGCTTCATTTTATACATTTTAGGGAGACATGAGACAGCAATTAATATATTTAAGATGTACATTGGATTGTTCTGTAAAGGTGGGACAACTCAAAGTGGGGAGGGGGGGTCTTCCAGGTCATAGGTAGATAAGAGACAAATGGTTGCATTCTTTTGAGTTTCTGACTGGCCTTTCCAAAGAAAGCAATCAGATGTGCATTTATCTCAGTGAGCAGAGGAATGACTCTCAGGCCTCTGAGCCCAAGCCAAGCCATTGCATCCCCTGTGACCTGCACGTATATACGCCCAGATGGCCTGAAGTAACTGAAGAATCACAGAAGAAGTGAAAATGCCCTGTCCCTGCCTTAACTGATGACATTCCACCACAAAAGAAGTGAAAATGGCCAGTCCTTGCCTTAACTGATGACATTCCACCACAAAAGAAGTGAAAATGACCAGTCCTTGCCTTAAGTGATGACATTACCTTGTGAAATTCCATTTCCTGGCTCATCCTGGCTCAAAACATCTCCCCCACTGAGCACCTTGTGACCCCCCCACTCCTGCCCGCCAG
>NW_012108064.1:1151191-1214004 GCF_000951045.1 Mandrillus leucophaeus | reverse complement strand
ACCATGAAAGAAAGCATTTTTAAAACGTATTTGCTCTGTTTGTTTCCCCCCAGTCTTGTCAGCCTGACTCCTTTTCCCTAATTAGGACTCCACATATATTTCATATATAAATGTGAAAAAACTCAGCAAAAGAGAAACTTCCAAAGAGGTGGCATAGAATTCAGGTTTAAATGTCATCTTCAGGTAAAAGCAAAGAAAGAAGACTGTGAGGGAGATTATTTATGGAAATGTGACCAGAAAAATCACAGTAAACAAGGGTGGTATTGCAGATTTAAATTTGTGCCTTTTCAAATGATAAGATTCCATTGTCATTTAAAGTCATCCTTCTTTTTCTAATACAGAGAGAAATACACACCTACGAATGGAGATTTCCTTTATAAATGTAAATTTACCTTACAAAAGGTGGCTTCTACTTTGTTTTCAGAACTATTCCTATCTTTTCTGTTTCTCAAAATAATCAGCACAACATAATCCTATGCTAAAGAGACATATTTTGATGTGGTATATTCCAGTCTCCTACAGTCACATTTTGGAATGGCATATTCTGGTCTCTTATAACATGTCGATTTCAAATGTTGGAGTTATTTTAAAGAAATTATGTCTGCTATTTCTGAATTGAATAACTCAGAATATGTCTAGTTTAAAAACATCTAAACGTTTAGAATTTGAAGGCAGGCTAACAAAACAGAACAAGCACTAAACTGGGAGCTAGAAAACCTTGTAAACCTGTATTAGTCAATCTCCCTGTGTTTTGGTTTCTCATATTAAAAATAAGAAGGTTGAACTACATTATTGTGGTTTGAAAAGTTTCTTTATTGATCTATTATCTGCAATTCTGTAATTTTATTTTATTTTTCTCAGTAATTACTATCTTTTTTAAAACATATAAGATGCCTATAGGTCTTTAAATAATATATTACTATTTATAAAAACACTTGACTATTACAAACATTTTGTATCAGCAAAACTTAGTATTGTTTAAGAATGGAAGCAAAATTGGTTATTTTGTCTGTTAACCCAAAATATCTGAGACAGGTCTCAGTCAATTTAAAAAGTTTATTTTGCCAAGGATAAGAATGCACCCGTGACAGAGCCTCAGGGGTCCCTGATAATATGTGCCCAAGGTGATCTGGGCACAGCTTCATTTTATACATTTTAGGGAGACATGAGACAGCAATTAATATATTTAAGATGTACATTGGATTGTTCTGTAAAGGTGGGACAACTCAAAGTGGGGAGGGGGGGTCTTCCAGGTCATAGGTAGATAAGAGACAAATGGTTGCATTCTTTTGAGTTTCTGACTGGCCTTTCCAAAGAAAGCAATCAGATGTGCATTTATCTCAGTGAGCAGAGGAATGACTCTCAGGCCTCTGAGCCCAAGCCAAGCCATTGCATCCCCTGTGACCTGCACGTATATACGCCCAGATGGCCTGAAGTAACTGAAGAATCACAGAAGAAGTGAAAATGCCCTGTCCCTGCCTTAACTGATGACATTCCACCACAAAAGAAGTGAAAATGGCCAGTCCTTGCCTTAACTGATGACATTCCACCACAAAAGAAGTGAAAATGACCAGTCCTTGCCTTAAGTGATGACATTACCTTGTGAAATTCCATTTCCTGGCTCATCCTGGCTCAAAACATCTCCCCCACTGAGCACCTTGTGACCCCCCCACTCCTGCCCGCCAGAGAACAACTGCCTTTTGACTGTAATTTTCCTTTATCTACCCAAATCCTATAAAACGGTCCCACCCCTATCTCCCTTCACTGACTCTCTTTTCGGACTCAGCCCACCTGCACCCAGGTGATTGAAAAGCTTTATTGCTCACACAAAGCCTGTTTGGTGGTCTTTTCACAGGGACACGCATGACAATGGCTTTTAATAGAAGGGGAGGCAGGTTTGCCCTAAACAGTTCCCAGCTTGACTTTTCCCTTTAGCTTAGTGGTCTGGGGGTCTAAAATTTTACTTTCCTTTCACATTTCCCCTCTTTTCTTTTTAAAATCTATCAGAAAAAGCATTAAAAAAAAAAAAAAAGTCTCTGGTCTCAGTTTTCATCTGATTTCTCATGGCTAGGATGGTTTATTCCTAGAACAGTAAGTCCCACATTGTTAGGAAAACTCATTTTTAGAAGATTGTGAAGTCTCACATCCTGTGAAGAGCAAATAGCAAGAGAAAGGGGGAAAACAACAACAAATGAAAGATAAAAATTCTGGAAAGTCAATGTAGGCCATGTAACTCTGAAGTTCATATATCAGTGGGCAGGTATGAGAGTGGCTTATGTATGTAAACAAGTTGCTTTTATTTTCTTATGAAGTTTAAGTTGCCTAGCTTCAGTTTTCAGGGCTTTAAGAAAGCCCAGCTTACTTTTCAGTGACTTAAAATTAGAAAAAAATGTTAAAAAATAAAAGAAAGAAGGAAAAGAAATGGAAAACATTATATTGAGGACTTGTAACCAGAAAAAGTTTTAGAATGTAGTCCAAACTGTAGAAAATAATAAAAATTGAAAAGCCTTATGCAAGACTAGAATCTAGTAACAGGTGTACTAAGTTGATTTTGAAACATAATTTTCTTCTCTCCCGTCCCCATCTTCAGTAAAGACTAATTATAGTACAAACTCATTTAGAAAATAAGTTTTAGTCTTATGATACTTGGCCTGAGTATTTTCATAAAGTGAGAAAAAATAATTATTTGCTATATAGGTTCCTTTTTTTTTTTTTTTTTTTTTTTTGGCTTTGCTGCAACTTAATTCCATAAAGAATCTCAGATTTGGCTTTAATGCCTTAAGCCCATTCTGTGCCTACAAATACCCATATTAGTTAGGTGAATTCCTCACTTTGAGACTACAGGAAAACTTGGGGCTCTTGGACCTGTCAGAAAGTGACATTCTTTACCTACCATAGGTCAGGAATCTGTACAGGGCTGCATAGACAAGGTATGATGCCAGTTTTTTCTTCCCAAGGGGCTTTTATTGGCTCTATAAGTTAACTTTAATTCCTTAAAGAGCCTGTATCTGAAAGTATCCCATTCAAGTCAAGACACTGGTGAAATAACTAGTGTTTCCAATTGTGTCCCGTTACAAAAGAAAACAGATTCTTACTGCACTTATGTAAATAACTACATTGCCGTAAGTAAAGAATACTCACAAGTACTTTCCAAATTTTGTATAAATCAGGTAGAGAGAAATATGTTCCATATTTTGGTTATCTGAGTATACTTTACCCAATTGTTAAAAGCTGCAAATAGCTCAAAAGAACAGTTTTCTCGGCTCTGAAAAACAGAGGATCAGCAACATTTAAAGCAAAAAGTCATAAAAGGCTTATGTCAGTCTTCTATTAGTTTAGTTTATGCAGTTAACTCCTGTTCTGCTTGAAACTCATGAACATTTTAACTCTCCTTGGGAGCCTTGGAAGTTTTCTCTGTATTCTAGTGTAACAATCTCCAAAGTTATCAGAAACTTGCATTTGAGAGCACCTGTCAGAATCCTATAGCTGATTCTAAAAACATCTTTGGAAAAGGATAAAAGTAAAAAGAACTGTGGATGACAAGCTTTAGAACAGGCGTAGCTAAAGACACAATTGACAAGGAAATTTGTTTACTTCTATGGCACACACCGATTTTACGTAATAATCATAATTACTACTGATAACATATGCTAAGACATATTAGAATCACAGGAATTTCATACAATTCTGGAACACACAATAATAATACATTTATATAAATATAATCCCAAGAAGGTTAAACATTGTTTCATATTTGACAATACTTCCTGTATGATTTTATTATATCAAATAAGCCAAATATGTCTCTTTTGGACTTCAGGAAACCAAAATACAAAAATTAATGAAGACTGAAGTTAGAATTTGATTTTGGAAAGTTTGTTGAATATAAAAAGTTTAAAACACTTTATATTGCCAGAATAGAATCACAGGTCATTGTAAAATAAGTCATTCATTTAGTAATAACTCATTCAAAGTAATAACCCACAGATTTCAAAAAGAGGTGGAAACTTTTATTATTTGAGAGAGAAGAATTAGTTTTCCAAACAATAATCCTTAATAAAGACAGTGTAAAGTCAATTAAACATGTCTCTCAACATTTTGTAAACAATCTATAAAATTGATCATCTTGACCATACAATATAATTTCTATTAATCTTCTTGTAATCTTTATAATTTTGTATTAAGGAGTGGGTTAATGCTCCAATAAAACCTTGTTAATCAGTCACAGAGGCCCAGATGTTGGTTTTGCATCAGTGTGGCTTTGATATTAATAGTTAATTTCTAGAGAAACTGAACTAATTTTATCTCTTAAAGCCAGCCCTTACAAGCTTATGTGCCCACCTCTTCCATGATAGCCCTTGGGCCCTGAGGAGTTGAACAGTTTTTTCTTTTATTTATTTTTTGGTGGGGGACAGAGTTTTGTTCTTTTCGCCCAGGCTGGAGTGCAATGGCGTGATCTCAGCTCACTGCAACCTCCGCCTCCCAGGTTCAGGCAATTCTCCTGCCTCAGCCTCCCAAGTAGTTGGGATTACAGGCGCCCTTCATGACGCCCAGCTAATTTTTGTATTTTTAGTAAAGATGGGGTTTCACCATGTTGGCCAGGCTGGTCTCAAACTCCTGACCTCAGGTGATACACCCACCTGGGCCACGCAAAGTGCTGGGATTACAGGCGTGAGCCACCATTCCTGGCCAAGTTGAACAGTTTTCATATTTGGCTCTGTGGCTCACAAACTCAGTTTATTTTGAATGGCATCTTCTACCAGTTCTGAAGATGAGACTTTAATTGCTGTCAGTGTTTAAGATTTTAGCAGGACACTGTCCTTTTTAGGTCCAAGAGTCAAAGTCCTGTAACTCAATGGCACAAGGACTTTAAAGGCACATACAGAAAGTTCCATGGATGTAATAACCTTAGGTTAAAAAAAAAAAAAAAAAAATTAATCTCAATTTCTTTCTAAGCAAACTAAAACTTAATAATAATGGCATAAGAATTATTTCAACAAAATATAAAATCTGGTTTTTTAGCCAGTTACCAAAAGACAAAAGAAAATAACTTCTGCAGTGCACAGAATACTATATTGGAAGAAAATATTTCGTTTAGACCTTCAAAAAAAACATTGTTAGCATTAGGCCACAACAAACAGAACCTGAGGGGGTGGGGTGGTGGGGGGAACTTGTATGAGCTTGAGAATTAGTTGAGGGAGAGAGTCATTATTTCAGGACTTTTGAGGGGGGAAAGAAAACTGAAAATGGTGAGACAATTAAAGCTTTTGGGTTAAAAAGTTAAAATATTTTATAGCTTATTAAGAATAAATTAATCCCTTAAGAAAATGTCATTGTTCTAACCGATTCTTTAGTGCATGAGTGTTTTTACATCAATAACCCAATCTCTAGAGAGACTATTATAAATTATTTACCTTTACTTATAGACAACTTGATATGAAACATTTTATGACAGGCTTGGGTTTCTCTTTTATCCTAGGCATTCCTCTGTCTTAAATAACCATTTATTTTATTTTAAGACAAAAATGTATCATACAAGATGCTTTCTCATATAAAATTATTTTCCTTTTAACCTTTCCTGCCAAAAATACCTCTTTATGACATTTTTTTTACATTGATCTTATTCACTGATTGCCTTTACCTAATTTTATAACAAACTTTAAACTTTGAATTACACAAAAATTAGCTTTCTTTAAATAAAATCCCAGGTTGTTTTAAAAAAGTATTTTCCTATTGTTTAAAGAAAATTGGAAATGACTCAGACATTTAATGAATACCTATTATTTTGCTTAATATAACATTAGATTTTATATTATATGACAAGTTTACTTATAATTATTCCATTTCATTTACCAAATTATTATTTTTTAATAGTTTAACCAGATTACTTATGAAAACTGTGATAGTTATTACTTAAAGCTGTTTCCTTGTTAACCACTTTTATAACCTGTGAATTTTAGGTTTTCCTAAGCAAAAATTTTAAGGTTAGATAATTTTTTTTTTTTGCCAATAAGTCAGAATTTTGTCGTTTTCATTAACTGAACAATATTAAATGCCTTATTAATTAAATTTTACGTAAACGAAGATAATTCTATTTCGAGCTGCATTCACAGCTTTATAACACTCACACCAAATTTTGACATCTAGCAAAGACAACGTGTATTAACAATTCTCAAGGCATTTCTAATTCTATTTCACCAATATTTTAAAAAATAGCTTATTTATTAAATATTTACTTAAGTCACAGGAACTTTAAAAAACACTTGGCTTAAAGTCTCTATTTTTCTGGTAATGTATTTGATTTAAGCATTTTAAGCCAATTAATTAGAGCTATTTAATAAATTTTTAGTAGTGAAACATCATATACATGATACATAAATGTATAGATGTATTAGATACACAGATAGAAGTAAATCTTATAGATTTATAAGACCTCTATTTTTTCCTCCTATTTTAGACTTCCAATTTCCTCTTTTATTACCCCAGGCAATTGTCAGCTAGAAGGCCCTAAATTTACATATTAAAGGACTCTTAGGTAAAAAATAGGATAGTGAAATTTACATCTCAAAATACAGAGAGAAAGTCTGGTCATGCTAGAGGGAGATTAAAGATAGATGCCAAATCAAACATAAATTTATAGAAATCTATCATAGGATTGTAAAAGGAGATCAGTTTTATTTAGATAGAGTCTACCTGCCTTTTAACTGGATTTCTGAGTTCCGAGCAGAGCCCACACTGAATCCTGGGTCTCCAAAAAGGAAGAATTATTATGAGGCTAGACCATGCGATGTTTTTACAGTGCACTTTAGTTTTTTTGATTGTTTGTTGGTTTTTTAACAAATACATGTTTAAGTGTCTACACTCTTCTTTAAAAACTTGTAAGATACAATGAATTTCTCTGAATTTCTCTTCAAAGGTTCAGCCTGTTAACTTCCTTGTTCTTTGTTCTCAAACTCAACTTTCTTGTTCTCCCTGCCTCCTTACCTCTAGTTATTCTAAACAACCTTCCCAAGCCGGGCGCGGTGGCTCACGCCTGTAATCCCAGCACTTTGAGAGGCCGAGGCGGGTGGATCACCAGGTCAGGGGATTGAGACCATCCTGGCTAACACGGTGAAACCCTGTCTCTACTAAAAATATTTAAAAAATTAGCCGGGCGTGGTGGCGGGCGCCTGTAGTCCCAGTTACTTTGGAGGCTGAGGCAGGAGAATGGTGTGATCCCGGGAGGCGGAGCTTGCAGTGAGCCGAGATCGTGCCACTGCACTCCAGCCTGGGCGCCAGAGCAAGACTCCGTCTCAAAAAAAAAAAAAGCAAAAACAAAAAAAAACAAGCTTCCCATCAGCTCTAATCAATAACTCACATCTCTTCCCTTAGTTACCCACTCTGCACCTGTTCTACCCTTCGAAATCACGTGTCCTACCATTGTAACTCACACATCCCCCTTCCCTTCCTTATTTGGGAAAATATTCACAAACAGCCAATCAGGTCAGTTTAGATTGTGCAGTCCAACCCCAGCCCATGGGGGTGACATAGAGGTAGAGATCCTGCATTAGACATAAAAAACTCCTTCCCTCCTTCATTCATCATCTCTTTATCTACGACCTGGAAGCTCCCTCCCCTCTTCAAGTTGTCCTGCATTTCCAGATTGAGCCAATGTACAATTTATATATATTTACTAATGCCTCATGTCTCCCCAAAATGTATAAAATGAAGCTGTACCCTGACCACCTTGGGCACATGTCATCAGGACCTCCTGAGGCTGCGTCACAGGTGTGTCCTTAACCATAGCAAAATAAACTTTCTATATTGACTGGCCCCTGTCTCAGATATTTTGTGTTAACAATTTGGTGACCACAGAGGGACTCTGAATGGAGGTGGCCTTGACTTTTGACAAATCTCCTATGGGTGCTTGGAACTAGCTTGAAATTCCCTTATGGCTCAAACTAATAAAACCATTTGCTGAGGCCTGGGAGCTCCTCTCCCTCCAGAAAAATCCCTGATCTCCCAAAATTTGGCTGAGATCTAAAGTTTATTTTTTCTGTACAATGCTTTTTCTGGAGATTTACGTGCTTCCAACGAGGAAGGCAAGTTTTTCCACTTTCATGACAATGCAAGGCAGGTAACTCCTTTCTGGAGTTTGAGCTCACTTCCAACAGAGAAGGCAAATTTGAGTTTTTTCCAGGTTCCAGGACAGTAGATAGCAGTCTTCAGCCTGCAACTCCTCCCTAGGTAAATAGCTGAATTGAGGTTTTTATCTTAGCTAAAGTTAAGATGAACAACCAGCTGGTCTTAATTCCTCTTTACCATTACAGCACTCAGTAATTGTATAATTCATGCATCATTTGTTTTGCTTAATTTTTGTTGTTGTTGTTATTGTTGTAGTTTGTTTCTGTTTTTCCTGTTGTTTCAGTCTTTTTTGCATCGGTTTGACCAACTCTATCTGACATAATCAAATCCGATATAAAGTTCAAATTTATGGGAAACAAGGCCTCTGAAGTGGCTAAATTCCTGCACAAAAAGGTCGGGGCAGGGAGTAGAAAAAAAAGCTAGCCAAAAGAAAAAGCAAAAAAGAAAGATTTTTAATTAGACTACTTAAGTGGCTTTATTTACATAACAAGGCCACCTTTTTGCTAGCCAAACCAAACTGAAAGAACAATGGTTGTTGCCCCATGCTGCAATTCTGTTGTAGCTAATGTTCTCCCTTCTTTTTTCCCATGACAGTCTGGGTTTGATTCCTAAATCAAGTCCTTTCTGAGTTGATACTTGTTTCTTTTGAAATATCAACAGTTTGTCCTAGCTAAAATATGGTAATGAGATTTTAAAAGATTTTTTTTTAATAAACTCAATGGTTAAAAGTCAGCTTAATTAAAAGCTAGCATCAAAGATATGTGCGTGTGTGCATGTGTGTGTTCGTATTTATGAGGCTTTTATGTTTTTTTCTCTCTTATGATCTTGTCGTTTTTGAAAAAAAGTTTTCTTTTTCTTCTCAGTTGACTAAATTATATTTTCTTCATTTACCTCTGCTGTCTCACCTTTCTCTTGCTATTTTTTTTTTTCCTTTGCTTCATGAGGGACCTAAAATAGTTTGTAAGAGCCTGAGATTCCTTAAAGTAAACAGAGAAGGCATCAGGCTCCCTTCTAGGGAGAAACCTCTGTTTTTACTTATGGAACCCCAAGTATGTAAACAGATAAGATCATCTCAGATCAAACTGCTTGCTTTTATATTGTGTTACTCGATTTCTTGACTGAAATAGTTATTCCAACAGAAACTACTCTTGCGTTTGTACGACCCCTGCTGCGCCCCTAGGGTAGGCAGAGCCCACGGTCCTGCCTGGGGGTGGGTCCGGGGTCCAGGCGCCAAGTCAATGGCGGCTCCGCAGAACACGTGGTCCGGGATACTGGCACCAGATCAATGGCGGCTCCGCAGAACACGTGGACCGAGCCTCAGCCCATACCCCAAGCAGACAGCATTATGGAACATCTGCCTTACTTCTGACGCGGCCAAGTGGTGCGAGGCTTCAGATGCGGCGCCAAGCAGCTGGGCATCTCAGTAGGTAATTTTCCAAAGCAAGTGGTAAAGAATCTTCCAGCTAATATACCCACTGGCATTTACCCTTCATTTATGATCATCCCTGTTATCTAATAGGGTTCTTCATCCTCCACCATCCCCCAGGTGATGTCTGACTACCTGGCTTGCCCTCAGCAATGGTCTTGTTTTGTTGGTTTAGCCAGAATCTCCCCTTATATCTGATGTTTCAAATTGATTCAAATTTTAGTAATTGTTTTATCCGCAGACACCTAGCCTCTTCTTTGGATATAAATTCCCACTTTTTTTTTTTTTTTTTAATCAGAATGGAGTTCAATCTCTCTCCTCTACTGCAAAATCCTATTGTGATGGTAACCATACCTACTATGATAGTCTTTCTAGATATAATCTGCCTTACCATTCTATAACAAGTGTCATAAATAATCTTTTAACATCACCTAGCATTATATACAAACAAGAAAAAAAAAAAAAAACAGAATAAGTATGATTAAAATTAAGATAAGAGAAGAAAGAGGGAAACCTCTTTCTTTCCTGCATAGAATCTTTCTTCCCTGCATAGAAGCCATTAAGGTAGCTCCAAAAACCTCGGTACACCTCGGTAGTTTTGGTAGTTTGAAAACACTAATTAACGTTTCTTTGAAGGTGATTAAAAGTTAATAGTCATACAGGTCTGCGACAATACTTTTCATACGAACATGACTTTATAGTAGCAAGGGAGCTACAATTACCCTCTTAAATTTTTAAGTCTCAGACTTTATGGGACTACTGGGACACTGCCTTCTAACATGTGTGTTAAAACTATCTTGCTACATAATATGGTAGTAGAAAAGAAACAGAACAAAATTCTGCAGTTATTAGAAGTCTTATATTCTTTTCCAGCCTGCTTTTATTGGGTGGAGATGGGGGATGTCAATTATAAGTAAGCAGGTATGCATAGATTTCTATTTTTGCTTTACAAAAAGGGAAAAATAACAGATTTACACTTATGTCAGTGATAAGTCAGAAAATGTTCTCAAAGTAGAGAATGGCTGTGTTTTCTTGAACTTCTAAAGATAAAGTGTTTGGCATGAGGTGAAAATCTGTCATAAATATAGTAATAACTTGTGATATGCTTCAATTTGGACAGAATGAGGCCTTCTTCTGCATTTAATTCATTCAGTGTTTACACTTTCTGAGATGACATCTGTACAGTATAGCATTAAACTGTCACAATCAATGCAATAAAATATTAATATGGAAATAGGTATTTTAAATGAAAGAAGATAACTGAATAACTGCTGCAAATTCTCACTCTGGGTGATATACTTGGAAAAGTCACACTTTGAGTACAAAAAAAAAATCATTTCTTTAAAATATCATATTTACCATATTTACCTATGACTTGTTCTTTCATACATTAAATTAGCATTAATATACTTTCGCAATTAAAAATACTACCTAGCCAGGCGTTGTGGCTTACGCCTGTAATCCCAGCTTTGGATTTGGGAAGCCAAGGCAGGCTGATAACTTGAGACCAGGAGTTCCAGACCAGCCTGGCTAACATAGTGAAATCCTGTCTCTAATGAAAAATACAAAATTAGCTGTATGTGGTGGCACACGCCTGTAATCCCAGCTACACGGGAAGCTGAGGCAGAAGAATCACTTGAACTTGGAAGGCAGAGGTTGCAATAAGCCAAGGTTGTGTCACTGCACTCCAACCTGGGTGACAAAGCAAGACTCCACGTCAAAAAAAAAAAAAAAAAAAAAAAAAAGTACTACAAACCATGTTTAGCCGGGATGAATTTTATGTTTGTACTTGTTATGATGAAAAGTTTTCTTAAGCAATTATGAGAAAATACCAAATAAAAAAGCTTTTAACTTACTGAAGAATATTTCCTGGTTTTTTTTTTTTTTTCTTTTTTTAAAGAATTTAGAACTTTAATAATTTATAGCAAAAAGATCTACTGGTGATTACAAATGACTTTTACTTCTCCATTCAAGGAAATCTGATGAGACACCTTTTTGATATTTTTATTATTTAGTATTTTTGTATGCACTTTGATGTGATAAAAATATATTTATATTATGTTATTCTAAAATCCAACCCTCTGAATGATTCAAAATAGCTTTGTCTTACTTTATACATAATTTTCTATAATTATACTAAAATCTCTAATTTCGTTTGCTTCATAGTAAAATAGAAACTAAAGTTTCTCTAGAGCTTTATCAAATGTAATTTAATAAAGTACTGAAAATACTGTTAAAATATATTACCAATTGTCGATTATTAAAAAAATTCTTTGCCGAGCACGGTGGCTCACGCCTGTAATCCCAGCACTTTAGAAGACCGAGGCAGGCACATCACGAGATCAGGAGATGGAGACCATCCTGGCTAACATGGTGAAACCCCATCTCTACTAAAAATCCAAAAAAATTAGCCGGGCGTGGTGGCGGGCCCCTGTAGTCCCAGCTACTCGGGAGGCTGAGGCAGGAGAATGGCGTGAACCCAAGAGGCGGAGCTTGCAGTGAGCCGAGATCGCACCACAGCACTCCATCCTGGGAAACAGGGCTGTACTCCATCTAAAAAAAAAAAAAAAATTATTAAGATGCTATGTGCAAAGATATTGTAAAGTGTAAGTATAAGCTTTGATTATCTGCTCTTAGACTTTGGAATTGGGTTAAAATATAGCTTCCTTTTGGCTCGTAGTCTTTTATCATATTATAACAAATTATTATAATCATTTGACAACTTTGTATATTAAGTACTAGAAACAATGCTACCTAATATTTATGGAAAATGTCTATGTTCCAGTGACTTTCTGAAGTACCTATTTAAGTATTTTTATCATTCAATTCTTGCAATGGGCCAGTGAGGTAGGCGCTATTATTAGCTCCATTTTACAGATGACTAAACAAAGGCAGAGAGAAGTTTAGTAACTTGCTTCATGTGACAGTTAATTTTATGTGTCAACATGACTGGGCCATTAGGTGCCCAAATATTTGATTAAACATTATTCTGTATGTTTCTGTAAAGATGTTTTTGAATAAAATTAACATTTAAATCAGTGGACTGGGTAAAGCAGATTGCCTTTTAAAATGTAGGTGGGCGTCATTCAGTTTGTTGAAGGCCCGAATAGAACAGAAGCATTACTCTCTCTCACCTAAATGAGAGAAATTCTCCTGCCTGAAGATTTTCAAACTGGGATATCAGCTATTCTTGATTGTACAACAGTTTCGGACCATCAGACGGGAACTGAAACGTTGACTCTGTGAATTTGGACTTGTCAGCCTACATAATTACATGTGCAAATTCCTGATAATTAATAAATAAACATCATAAATAGCCTGTTTATTCTGTTTCTCTGGAGAATCCTGACTAGTACATCTTAGGTCACACAGTAATTAAAGAAGGGCACTAAGCTTTGAACTCAGGGTATCTGTATTTATTTGCTTTTTTTTTTTTTTTTGACGGAGTTTCATTCTCATTGCCCAGGCTGGAGTACAGTGACGCAGTGACGCGATATCGGCTCATGGCAACCTCCGCCTCCCGAGTTCAAGTGATTCTCCTGCTTCAGCCTCCCGAGTAGCTGAGATTACAGGCACCCGACACCATGCCTGGCTAATGCTGTATTTGTAGTAGAGTCGGGGTTTCTCCATGTTGGTCAGGCTGGTCTCGAACTCCCGGCCTCAGGTGATCCGCCCGCCTCAGTCTCCCAAAGTGCTGGGATTACAGGCGTGAGCCACCGCGCCTGGCTATTTGCCTTCTTAAACCTACCGTTTTAGGCCGGGCGCGGTGGCTCAAGCCTGTAATCCCAGCACTTTGGGAGGCCGAGACGGGCAGATCACAGGGTCAGGAGATCGAGACCATCCTGGCTAACATAGTGAAACCTCGTCTCTACTAAAAATACAAAAAACTAGCCGGGCGAGGTGGCGGGCGCCTGTAGTCCCAGCTACTCGGGAGGCTGAGGCAGGAGAATGGCGTAAACCCGGGAGGCGGAGCTTGCAGTGAGCTGAGATCCGGCCACTGCACTCCAGCCTGGGCGACAGAGCGAGACTCCGTCTCAAAAAAAAAAAAAAAAAAACCTACCGTTTTATTGTGTTTTCTAAAACAATGTAAGATAATTACTGATTTGATCTTCAGTTGACAGGCTGTGAAATCTTTATAAATAATTGTATCATAAACCCGTTGCGACCCCAAATACACTCTTCTCCAAGGTAAAAATCCGAAGTCATTTTAATTCCTACTTTGACATATTTTTGAAAATTTACCTTATGCTGCTCTTGATAATGCCTTGTCCGCATCTGCCATGTTCTTACTAACAAGTACTGCTCAGAACTGGACATGCCTGATGTGCTCAAACCAAGAGAGAATATATTAAAACTATAACCTCCTTTTATTTAATCCCTATTTCTTTTAATAAAGTCTAATAACTTATTTGTTTACTTGTTTATTTAGCAGTCACATCACACTGTCTACAGTTACTAACATTTTGGTCAACTAAAAATCCTAGTTTCCCTTCCCCATCATTCAAAAACAAATTACTTTCCAACAGTGTCTTTCTCATCTTACACTTACATATTTTTAAAGGATAAAATATGGAATTTCCATTCATAGATGAGAAAACTGAGTGCTGCTCATATAACTTTTCAGACGAACAAGCAAGAGTAAAATTCCTATCTTTTGACTATTATCTTAGTATTTAATAAATTATTTGCCAATGTTAAATTATTTTATAACACATTAATATGTATCAGTCTTATTTTGTTTTCTTAAAGGTAATTTGCCTATTACTCCTAGGTACTTTTTATATTTTCTCTTTTTCTTTGATTTTTATCGTGTTTACTATTTTCTTATCCTTCATGGTATTTGTAAGACTTCTTTAATCTATGGCTCGATAGCGCTTGCCAGTTTTTGGCAAACTGCCAATGGTTATTTTTCCAAATATTGTTTGTTGTCTCTGCACATTCCTCTCTCTCCTCTTTTATGTTTTGGTAAAACATAAAAGTAAAATTAAATTTACGTTAGGCCTTGTCACTATTACAGATAGGTAGGTAGGTAGATAGATAGATAGACAGACAGACAGACAGATAGATAGATAATATATGCAACCCTGCCTCCCATTTTGGTTCCTAAATAAGATGGATACAAAGATGAAAAGCTACATACCTCCCTGACATTTTGCCTACAAGGAAATTTCTTTGGGGCCTCAAGATCTTTACCCTGAAACATTTCTGTTAAAGTTCACCATGGCAGTGTGATAGTTTATCTTCACGTGTGCAGGGACATAGGTAAGAACTCAAAGTAATCCCTCTGCCCACATGAGATAAATGATATCTAATTGTTTCCTCTGCCCTATTGTCTACTTTATGTTTTGTAAAAACACAGATTCATTGAGCCAGACAAAGGCACGAAGAACTATTTTTCCCTACCTCGCCCCACATAAAAATTCTGTATTTCTCAATATCCCACCCTTTTCCCTTTCAATATTGAAGCCCTCAAAATCATCTTCAGAGAAAGCCACATAACTTTCTCTCAGGAACGTGTGCTTAACTTTGACAAATAGACCTAAAATGATTGAGACTGTCAATCATTTTCCTTGATTGACTGTATATAATAGTATATATATTATATATAATAGTATATATTATATATAAAATACATATATTGACTATACATTATAGTATATATATAGCCAATCAAGGAATATATGTTATATATACCTTTATATATGTATGTATAGTATACACATAAGTATCTTTTTTGCATTTAAATCAGTTTTATTATTGTCTATTATCATAATCCATTATTATTTTCTTTTGTTTGTTAATTTTTTATGTGTCTAATTATATTGAATGCTGAAGATTCTACATTAAAAATTGGCAAAATAATTTTAGGCTTTATAATTGTATCATTATTCAGATAGGATTCACGTTTTCTTCTGGCAAGTGTTTAAATATACTGGTAATCCCAGATCATCTTCATCTAGTTTCAGAAACTAAGTAATTTGAAACCAGACATCAGACATTGTTACACTAAATATTTCGGGTTTATATTTGCATCTAGGACATAACATTTCAGTAGCGCAATTCAAATCGTGGTGGGTTTTTAGGGCCTTTATTTCGTGGTAGGTGCCGAACTTCAGTTGAGAATTTTGTTTCTTTAAATCTGAAGAAGTGTCAAATTCTGTTCATTTTCTTGACTACTTAGCAGCCTCTTTAAGAAAACTAGATATAAATCCCAAGCTTTTTCTTCTGGTTTTTCTTCAACACTGAGATTATTCTGGATAACTTTCTACTACCTTGGTAGCACTCAAATGACTTTAAATTGCTGTTTATTTTTAAAGTTTACTCTTGCTGTTCTGACTTCAATGTAAAGTTTGGTATTCTTAAGAGTACAGCATGATTAATTAATTTTTATAGGTGTGTACAATCCTATTACCACTACGTGTATTAAAGTAGACTCTTTCCACTCTAAAGAAGAAATGGTAATATATTCCTTTTCCTTACCCATAGCAAGATTCATGGCTGAGGGCCCTATAGAAAAGGAGAGATTAACAATAAAAGAGCATGCAAATGTATTTGTTATAAGTTGGATGTTACACAGAAATGAAGACCCAAAGAGGTAAAACTGTGTGTTTGTATGTGTGCGTGTGTGTGTGTCTGTGCTTGTATGTATATACACATATTTGTGCACAAATATATACATATACAAATATGTGTGTTTATATATATTTATGCACATGCACATATATATACCCACACTCACACATATTTGTTGTTGTTGTTTTCTTAGAAACAGAGTCTCTTTCACCAAAGCTGGAGTGCAGTGACATGATCATATCTCGCTGCAGCCTCAAACTTCTGGGCTCAAGTGATTCTCCCACCTCAGCCTCTCAAGCGTGGGATTACAGGTGAGGGTCCCAGCACTTGTCCCCAGAAAACTGTACATTTTTATAACCGGTCATGCAGAAGTATGATTGGAGGACAAAGGGTGTGATCTAATGTTAATAAGTTATGAAAACCTAGCAAGGGCTATCTGTTAATATTTTTCTTGGCTTCTTTGGTGCCATTCCTTTCCTCTGGGTATAGGTAGGATCTGTTGGGAATAAAGATCTACTTTAGAAAAAGGTCAGATAGTTGTTTTTTTTGTTTTTTGTTTTTTTGTTTTGTTTTGTTTTGTTTTGTTTTTATGGACTGCTTTAGGGGAGAAAAGAAAGAAAACGAGTTTCCTACTTTTGCCGTTTCCTTAAATGCCAAGGTGCCATATTTTGGAGGACTATGACCTGAATTTTACTCCACCATGACAGAAGTCTCCTCATGTCACCTCTCAGTTGATACGCCCTCAAAGGGAATCACTGTTCTGACCTCTAGTACAATAGAGCAATTTTGCTTATTCTTGAACTTCGAATAAATGGAATCTTACAGTATTAACCTTAGAGTGTCTTGTTTCTTTTACTCAAGTTTATATCGTTGAGATTCATTTATGCTGTAGCTTATAATAGTTTATTATTTTCCTTTTTTAGACTTGGTTTGCTCTGCTACCTACGGTGGATCGCAGTGGTGTGATCACAGCTCACTACAGCCTCAACCTCCTGGGCTCAAGCAATCCTTTTGCCTCAGCCTTCTGAATAGCTGGGACCACAGATGTGCACCATCACACCTGGTTAATTTTTTCTTTTTCTTTTTCTTTTTGTAGAGACAGGGTTTCACTATTTTGCCCAGGCTGGCCTCTAACTTCTGGGCTCAAGGGATTCTCCTGCCTCAACCTACCAAAATGTCAGGATTACAGATGTGAGCCACTTTGTCTTGCCAATTTTTCTATTGCAGTCTTGCATCCCATGGTATAAATATATAAAAATGTATTTATTCATTCTAGTATTGATGAAAGTTTGGGTTGTTTTCAAACTTTTTGGTTGTTTACAAAGCCTACATTAATATTTTTGTACATTATTTTAGTAGTTAAAAATAAAAATTTCTGTTAGGTAATGTGGAATTTTTGTATGATAACATATACTTATATTGATATTTAATACATGCTGCTAATAGCTTTCTAAAGTGATTATAACACTTTACACTCCCATGGACAATGTTTGAAAGTTTGAGTGTCTCCACAGTCTTTCTAAGACTTTATATAACATATTCTTTTAAAAATATTAGGGTCTGTAGGCTGGGCGTGGTGGGTCACGCCTGTAATCCCAGCACTTTGGGAGGCCGAGGTGGGTGGATCACGAGGTCAGGAATTCAAGACCAGCCTGGCCAAGCTGCTGAAATCTCATCTCTACTAAAACTGCAAAAATAAAAAGCTGGGTGTGGTGGCACGTGCCTGTAATCCCAGCTATTCAGGAGGCTGAGGCAGAGAATTTCTTAAACCCAGAAGGTGGAGGTTGCAGTGAGCCAAGATGGCACCACTGCACTCCAGCCTGGGCACAGAGTGAAACTTTATTTAAAAAAAAAAAAAAAAAAAAAAAAAAAAAATATATATATATATATGTTAGTGTTTGTAGTGAAAGAATAGTGGCATTTTATTGTAGTTTTAATTTGTATTTTTCTAATGAATAAAAAATTCAGCAACATTCACATGTTTAATAGCCATTAGGAAATATTTTTTGAAGTGCCTACTTAAGTGTTTGGTTCATTTTTTAAAAATTGGATTGTCTCGGCCTCCCAAAGTGCTGGGATTACAGGCTTGAGCCACCGCGCCCGGCCTGGATTGTCTTTGTCTTACTTATTTGTCGTATTTTTAAAATATGTTCTTATTACTATTTTTTGTCTCATAAATATAACACAAATATCTTCTCCCACTCTGCTGTTTGATGGTATCTTTGATATAAAGAAGTTAAGTTTAATGACATCTAACTATTTAATATGTTTTTAATGGTTAGTGCCTTTTGGGCTCTATTTAAGAAGTCTGCATTTTACATTTGCAAAGATATTCTCCTGATTTTCTAGAAGCTATATTGTTTTATCTTTCACAAGTCAACCAGTTATCTATCTCAAAATATTTTTTGCGTATGATAGATGTGGATATGGTTTGGCTCTGTGTCTCCACCTAAATCTCATCTCAAATTAGAATCCCCACGTGTCAGGAGGGACCTGATGGGAGGTGACTGGATCATGGGAGCAGTTCCCCCATTCTGTTCTCATGACAGTGAGTGAGTTCTCATGAGATCTGATGGTTTAAACGTGTGTGGCAATCCACCTTTGCTCTTTCTCTCCCCTGCCTCCATGTAAGAAATGCCTGCTTCCTCTTCAGCTTCCACCATGATTGTAAGTTTCCTGAGGCTTCCTCAGCCATTCAAAGCTGGGAGTCAATTAAGCATCATTCCTTTATAAATTACCCAGTCTTCTGTAGGCTTTTTTTGTTTTGTTTTGTTTCTGTAACAGGGTCTGGCTCTGTCACTCAGGCTGGATTGCAAAGACATAATCTTGGCTCACTGCAACCTCTGCCCCCGAGGCTTAAGCCATCCTTGCACTTCAGCCTCCCAAGTAGCTGGGATTACAGGTGCACACAACTACACTCTACTATTTTTTATATTTTATTTATTTATTTAAGGTTTTTTTTTTTTTTTTTTTTTTTTTTTTTTTTTTTTTTTTTTTTTTTTTTTTTTTTTTTTTTTTTTTTTTGTAGAGATAGGTTTTCACCAGGTTGGCAAGGCTGGTCTTGAACTCCTGAGCTCAAGCAATCTGTCTGCCTTGGCCTTCCAAAGTTCTGGCGGTTACAGGCATGAATCGCTGCACCTGGCCCAGTCTCAGGTAGTTCTTTATAGCAGTTTGAAAATGGACTGGAACAGATAACTGATACTGGGAGTAGGGTATTGCTATACAGATACTTGAAAATGTGGAAGTAACCTTGGAAATGAGTAGCAGGACAAGGTTGGAATAGTTGGGAGGGTTCAGAAAACAACAGGGAGATGTGGGAAAGTTTGGAACTTCCTAGATACTTGTAGAATCTTTTTGACCAAAATTGGGAACTGGAGCAAAGGTCACTCTTCCTTTGCTTTAACAAAGAGACTAGCAGTTTTTTGCCCCTGCCCTAGAGATCTGTGAAACTTTGAACTTGTCAGAGATGATTAAGGGTATCTGGTGTAAGAAATTTCTAAGCAGGAAAGCATTCAAGATGTAACCTGGCTGTTTCTAAAAGTGTACAGTCATATGTGTTCACAAAGAGATGATCTGAAATTGGAACTTATGTTTAAAAGGGAAGCAGAGCATAAAAGATTGGAAAATTTATAGCCTGACCATGTGGTAGAAAAGAAAATCCAATTTTCAGGGAAGAAGTTTAAGCCAGCTGCAGAAATCTGTGTAAGTAACTGGGAACTGAATGTGAATAATCAAGACAATGGGGAAAGCATCTCCAGGGCATTTCAGAGCTCTTCAAGGCAGCCCCTCCCGTCACAGGCCTGAAGGCCTGCCTAGAAGGGAAAAATGGGTTGGGGGCTGGGCCCAGTGCCCTGCTGCTCTATGCAGCCTCAGGACATGGTGCCCTGCATCCCAGCTGCTCCAGCTCCAGCCATAGCTTAAAGGGACCAAGGTACAGTTCACGCAATTGCTTCAGAGGGTGCAAGCCCAAAGCTTAGGTGGTTTCCATGTGTTGTTGTGCTTGCAGGTGCACAGAAAGACAAGAGTTGAGTTTTGGGAGTCTTTGCCTAGATTTCAGACGAGGTATGGAAATGCCTGAGTGTCCAGGCAGAAATCTGCTGCAGGGCTGGAGCCCTTATGGAGAACCTCTACCAGGGCAATGCAGAGGGGACATGTGGGCTTGGAACCCTCACACAGAGTCCCCGCTGGGGCACTGCTGTGGGAAGAGGGGCACCATCTTCCAGACCCCAGAATGGTGGAATCACTTACAGCTTGCAATGTGCACCTCGAAAGGCCATAGGCACTCAACAGCAGCCCGTGAAAGGACACATGGAAGCTGTACCCTTCAGAGGTACAGAGACAGAGCTGCCCAAGGCCTTGAGAGCCCGCCTTTTGCATTGGTATGCCCTGGGTATGAGACATGCAGTTAAAGGAGATTACTTTAGAGCTTAAAGATTTAATGACTGCCCTGTTGGATTTTGGACATGCATGAGGCCTATAGCCTCTTTGTTTTGGCCAATTTCTCCCGTTTAGAAAGGGGGCATTTACTCAATGCTTGTACCCCCCACTGTATTTTGGAAATAACTCACTTGCTTTTGATTTTACAGGCTTATAGGTAGAAGGGACTTGCCTTATCTCAGATGAGACTTTGAACTTGGACTTTTGAGTTAATGCTGGAATGAGTTAAGACTTCGGGAGCCTGTTCAAAAGGCATGATTGTGTTTTGCAATGTGAGGACATAAGATCTGGGGAAGGGGCCAGGTGTGGAATTACATGGTTTTGCTCTGCGTCCTCACCCAAATCTCATTTTGTATGGTAATCCTCACATGTAGGATAAGGGACATGGTGGGGGGTGACTGGATCATGGGGGTGGTTCCCTCATGCTCTTTTCATAATAGTGAGTGAGTTCTGATGAGATCTGATGGTTTCAAAGTGTGTGACACTTCCCCCCTCAATCTCTCTCTCTCATGCCACCGTGTAAGACATGCCTGGCTTCCCTTTTACTTTCTGCCATGACTGTTAGTTTCTTGAGGCCTCATTTGCCATGTGGAATTGTGAGTAAATTAAAACTTTTTTCTTCATAAATTATTCTGTCTCGGGTCGTTCTTTAAAGCAGTGTAAAAATGAACTAATACAGATGTTAAGGATAAGTTTTTTTTTTTTTTCTTTTACAATATCAACAGCCAATTGACTTGACACCATATATTAATAAAATTAACCTATCCTTTACTTAATTTCATGGATTATTTCTTGTAACTAAGATGTCTATATATTTGTGGATCTGATTCTGGACTCTATTCTCCTTCCTTGATCTTTTTTTTTTTTTATTTCTTTTGCCAGTAATACACTTATATTTATGAACCTTATATGTCTTGATATCTAATACAGACTGAATTGTTTTCCCCCACAATTCATACCTTGATGTCCTAAGCCCAAATGTCACTCCATTTGGAGGTACAGTTTTTAAGGAGGTATTTAAGGCTAAGTGAAGTCTTAAGCATAGAATCCTAATCTGATAGGACTGGTGTCCTTACCAGAAAGGAAGGGAAATCAGAGAGTGTGCTTTCTGTGTTTCTGTCTCTCTGTATATACTTATGCACAGAGGAAAGAAAGTGTAAGAACACAGTAAGAAGGCAGCTGTCTGTAAGCCAGGAAGAAAGGCCTTATCAGAAACTAACCCTGCCAGCATCTTGATCTTAGACTTTGAGATAATAAGTTTCTATTGTATAAACCACCCAATCTGTGGTGTTTAGTTATGGCATCCTGAGCGAACTACTACAATACTGTAGTTTCTCCTTATCCACAGTTTTGCTTTTCATGGTTTCAGTTACCTGTGGTTCAGTAAAATAAAATACTGAGAGAGAGAGAAAGAGAGAGAAAGAGAGAACGAGAAAGAGAACAAATTCACATAACTTTTGTTACAGTACATTTTTATAATTGTTCTATTTTGTTATTAGTTATCATATTGTTATTAATGTCTTATTATGCTTAATTTATAAAACAAATGTTATCATAGATATATATGTATAGGAGAAAATAGAATGCATAGGGCTTGGTATTAGTCATAATTTCAGGCATCCATTCTGTGTCATAAAACATATCCCCTGAAGATAAGGAAGCACTACTCTACCCGTTAGTATAATTCCTTGTATTTTATTCTTTTTCACATAGATTTGAAAATCAGATTTTCAATTTATACTCACAGAAACATAAAACTTTGTGGGATTTCATTAATATTACGTTGAATCTATAACTCAAAATAAGAATTGTTATGGTAGAAATACTGTCTCATGAATTTGCTATATACCTCCATTGGTTTAGGTTCTCTTTAATGACTCTCAGCAGTGTTTTAGTGTTTTCAATGTAAATATATTAGGTATATTTGTTTATATTTATTCCTATATATTTAATACTTTTAATCCTATTATATATTATATTTTTAATATTTTAAATTGTTTATTGAAAATATACTTACAATGAACTTTTATATATGCACCTCATATCATGTACCATGGCTAAATTTCCTTATTAATTCTACTAGTTACTTTGTGGATTATTTTGGGTTTTCTATATGTAGAATCATGTCATCTAGAAAAGTGACACTTTTCATCTTGTTGCACTCGAAAGGACTTTCAGTTAGTTCATTGCTGAAAATAACATATAGTAGTGCAGAGCTTTATCTTGTCTGTGAATTCAGGAAATGACCATACAATATTTCATAATCATATAAAATATTACTGATAGCTTTTTTAGATACTTTTAAAAAATTGATCTTTTGTAATCACTTTTATGAGATTTTTAAAAATAACAAAGAAATTTTGGATTTTTCAAATGTTCTTCCCACATCAGTTGAGGCAACCATATTGCTTTTATAATTTATTCTGCTAATGTAGTAAATCATATTAATTTATTTTCTAATATTAAATCAATTCACATTATGGTAGTTGTAATTAAATCTATTTTATATACCATAGATTTGATTTACCAATATTTGCCTTTGGCATTTTGTAACTATATTGATGAGAGAGATTTGTCTGTAATTTTTTTATGGCCTCATCAGACTTTTATCTGAAAGTTTTTCTAACTTTATAAAATTAAGTGGGAAATGTTCCGTGTTTTTCTACATTCTGGAAGAGTTGGGTAAATTTTGCTATTTTTTTAAGTTAAATATTTGGAAGATTACACCAGTAAGTCATTTGTGTGCGGATCTTTCTTTATAGAAGAAATTTATTTGTAGAAATTTAATTATCTAATGTGCAAAAGACTATTCAGGTTTTCCTATTTCTCCATGTTCTTGTAAGGTGAATTTTCAAAAAGTTTATGAATTTATGAATTTATTCAGAATTGTAAGTTTTATTAGCAAGAATCTGTTCATAATATTTATTTTTTTAAAATCTATAAAATTTTTAATGATGTTCTTTTAAAATTGGATACTGCTAATTTATTTTCTTTCTCTTTTTTTGGTGAATCTTGCAAGAGGTGTAGTTCTTTTTAATCTTTCAAAAAACAAATGGTTTTGCTAATTTTATCTAGCATATATTAACTTTCTATTTTATGTATTTTTCTTTTAAATTTATTATTTTCTTCTTTCTACTTCATTGCATTTAAATTTCCTGTTAATTTTTTATGATCTTGGAAAGGAAGCTTAGAATATTTATTTAAAATTATTTTATTTTATTTTATTTTATATTTAGAGATGGTGTCTCACTATGTTACACTCTTTGGCTTGAACTCCTAAGCTTAAGCAATCCTCTTCCCTCAGTCTTCTAGGTAGCTGAAATTATAGACACACACCACCATGTCTGGTTTTAATTTTTATATTGTAACTTAAGGCCATAAATTTGTCTATAATTCTTCTATAGCTGTGTTCCACATGTTTTTATATGTCTTATTTTAATTTTCATTCACTGAAAATATGTTTCAATTCATGTTGTGATTGGTTTTTTGATCCATGGATTATTTAAATATGTGTTGTTTAATTTTCAAAAAGTGATAATTCTTTTTTTTTTTTTTTTTTTTTTGAGACGGAGTCTTGCTCTGTCGCCCAGGCTGGAGTGCAGTGGCCGGATCTCAGCTCACTGCAAGCTCCGCCACCCGGGTTCATGCCATTCTCCTGCCTCAGCCTCCCGAGTCGCTGGGAGTACAGGCGCCCGCCACTTCCCCCGGCTTGTTTTTTGTATTTTTTAGTAAAGACGGGGTTTCACCGTGTTAGCCAGGATGGTCTCGATCTCCTGACCTCGTGATCCGCCCGTCTTGGCCTCCCAAAGTGCTGGGATTACAGGCTTGAGCCACCGCGCCCGACCAAAAAGTGATAATTCTTAAAAAATCTCTTTATATTATTGATTTCTAGGTTTATTTCACTGTGGTCAGAGACAATAATCTCTGTGATTTAATTCTTTGACAAATATTAAGTGTTACTTTAAACACCAAGTATGATATATTTTAGTAACTGTTCCATGTTTGCTTCAAGAAAATCTCTACCTGGCATATGTTTGATGTAGAGTTCTTTATAGGGAATTAAGTTCAAGTTTTCTATATTATTTATAATTTTTTGTTCTGCTTCTTTTGATCGGTTACTGTGTGTGAAAGCCTCCTACTGGGATTGTAAATTTACCTCTTTCTCTTTTCAGTTGTGTCAAGTTTTGCTTTACATATTTTGAGTATAAATTATGAGGTACATAAACATTTAGAATGGTTTTAGCATCCTTTTCAATAGATCCTTTCATCACTAAGACATCTGTGTCTTAATTTCTGTAGTACTTTTTGACCTGAAGTTTAATTTGTCTATATTAATTTAGCTACAACAACTTTTGTTTGCTTTTATATCATTTTCATCCCTTTACTTTAAACTTTGCTCTTTCATAAACACAACCAAAAGCCCATAATTTTTGTTGTTTTAAATTACATTACACCTGAGAATCTCTGTTTGTTTTTGAACAGATATTTGGTTTCTGTTTAATTAATTGTCAATAAACAATTTCTGTTGAAATAATTGTCATTGTCATAGCATCCTTTTTTTCTTTGCATTTTTTTCTTGTCTGACGTATTCTATTTATGATTCATTATAAAAATGTTAACTTTATGCTTTTATACTATTTTATTACTTCTTGTAACTGGAAAACAATTCTCATATTTGTTTCTTTTGCTGAATTTCTTTCCTTATTATTTATATCCTCAGATGACACGACATTTTTACAGAGGCCTCCTTCAATGAAAGTAACCTCTCTTTATTCCCCCATAAAGAACCCGTATATAATAGTTTTCCTACAGAATATTTTTTCCCCTGTTATATTTTCAGTGGTTTTATCTGCATGAGACGGTTTTTCTCTTCATTGTTACTGTCTAAAATTCACTGTTGCACTAAATGAGTCGCGTTAATTTGGAACTTGCACATAGGGCAGCCTTACACTTTCAATTTCTTATAAGATGTGTGTGTGTTTTTTTTTCTACCTGAGAACCCAAGAGCTGCTTACGAGTAGGAATTTTCCAATCCTTTTTCAATGATTGAATTAAAATAAAAGGTCCTGGTTTAATTCAGAGTCTCAGGACCCACATTCCACATTGGGCAGGCCTGAAGCCGTGCATTTGCTTTATTTCTAGATGTTGAAAACCAAGCCCTTTGCCATTTATCTAATATCCATAAGGACCACTATCGTATTTGCCTTAATTTACTTTTCTGGCTTTAAATTCCTGCTTTGTTTCTAGCACTTGGGAGTTTCTTTGTCTTTTACTCTCAGCTATAAATCTTGTAAAATATATCTATCATAGTCAATGTATGTATTTCTAGCAGAAGAGGAATCTGCATCACTTTAGTCAATCATGTGTTGGAACTCAACTTTGGTATTTTATGCAGACATAGTGTCTTTTCTAAAACTTTCTTATATATATTGCATATCAAAAAATTTCTCGGCCGGGCGCAGTGGCTCAAGCCTGTAATCCCAGCACTTTGGGAGGCCGAGACGGGTGGATCACGAGGTCAGGAGATCGAGACCATCCTGGTGAACACAGTGAAACCCCGTCTCTACTAAAACTACAAAAAACTAGCCGGGCGAGGTGGCGGGCGCCTGTAGTCCCAGCTACTCCGGAGGCTGAGGCAGGAGAATGGCGTGAACCCGGGAGGCGGAGCTTGCAGTGAGCTGAGATCCGGCCACTGCACTCCAGCCTGGGCGACAGAGCGAGACTCCGTCTCAAAAAAAAAAAAAAAAAAAAAAAATTCTCACTTAAAATTCAGCTAATAACGAAGAAATTAGGTGATTAATATTGTATCCAGTAAAGTAAAACATAATCGGAAACCTTTAATTAATGCCCCCTTATATGTACAAGTGATATTTACAAGTACAAAAGGTTTTTTAGAACCACTCCAACAATTAGGAAGCAGAAAGACTAATAAAAGTAAGATTTTCCAAGAGCAGCATGACCTATTACGAACTGGAAAAGTATCTGCTTTGCATGTTTTGATAAAAGTGTATCAGCAAATGGTGACAACACAGTTCAAAATTAAGTATTGCCAATTACTACATTAATTTAAAACTGCATCAAAAAACAAAGTAATCTAATTAACGTTAATTGCAAATCCTGACAACATGAATATAGAGATTACAGCAGGGGAGCTATATGGGTAATTTTTTCACATTATTATCAACATGTATTAGACAAGACACTGCATGTCTTTGTTCTCAAATTTTAGGTATTTTTCTCAATTTGAATCATCTGTATAAGATCACTGTTATTTAGCTAATCTATTTGTACGGAAATAATATTATTCTATAGTTCTGCAGTGCCCAAACACTTCCTATATCCTGCCAAGCAGACAGCACTTTTAGGAAGCTGGCAACCTGAACAGAAACACAAGGTTCACTAGATTTTATTTGTTTCACCTTTTTTATTGGTAAGTTACTACATTGGCTTACGAAAAATTAAGATACCCTTTTATTTGTATTTGAATTCTATATTAATATGTGCATAAATTGTTTAATCAATTTTGAGATTGTGAACAAAAGATGTTTTAAGGACATTTTCTGTAATCATACTTCGTTAAAAAAACAAAAACTAAACATACTCCGGAGCTCAAATAAGTGAAAGTTGTACCAAATTTGCCTTTGTTACTTTTATATGATGCGTAACTAAACACTCTTCCACTATTTTTTGGTCTCCAGTTATCTAAACAGCAACTTGGCTTTTTATTCAGGATTAAATAAAAATTGCATAGGACACCTGGAATCAACACAAGTGGCTAACAAGTTGAAATACATTCTAATGAATGTTTCAAGTTTATTTCATAGTATCAATGGAACGGGCAGGAAAAGTGTAAATCTAAAATGTGACCAATTCTTTGAATCAATAAAATGGTCTCTATGTGCAATAAATTTTCCTTTTCTTCTCTCCTATTGTGCTTTTTATTTTAATTTACTTAATTACTTCTAGCTTTTTTCATGTATCTTTCAGTTACACTTTTTGGTATGATTCTGGATGGTAAAGATTATCTCTATCCAACTCTTGGATTTTGTTATGCACAGGATATGTATACACACATACACATACACACACACATCTGAAAAATCGGAAATTGAAGAAATTAAAGAGATATAGTTTTGGTGACCTACTATAGAGTAGCTTTTCCACTTTAAATATCTATAAGGTTTAACAGAGAAAAAAATAAATACACATGAATGATGAGAGTGCATATATGTAATTTGAAAGCCCTGAAAAAAATGTATAGCTTATATACACATCAATTATATTAACTAATCTTACATAGTATTTTAAAAAATTTTCTTTTACTTTATTTTGCAAGAAGTCAATTAAGAAAAAGAATATAAATAATAAATTAAGAGTAAGTAAACTTGGTTCCTAGTCCTTACTTTGGTATTGTATTAGTCTGTTTTCATGCTGCTGATAAAGAAATACCTGAAACTGGGCAATTTACAAAAGAAAAAGCTTTAATGAACTTACAGTTCCACGTGGCTGGGGAGGCCTCACAATCATGGCAGAAGGTGAAAGAGAAGAGTTTCTCTTAGTGACAGACAAGAGAAGAGAGTATGCAGGGAAACTCCCCTTTTAAAACCATCAGATCTTGTGAGACTTATTCATTACATTGGGAAGAGCATGGGAAAGGCCCGTCCCATGATTCAATTACTTCCCACCAGGTCTCTCCCACAACACATGGGAACTCAAAATGAGGTTTGGGTGGGAACACAGCCAAACCATATTATTCTGCTTTAGTCCCTCTCAAATCTCCTGTCCTCACATTTCAAAATAAATCATGCCTTCCCAACAGTCCCCCAATGTCTTAACTCATGTCAGCATTAACTCAAAAGTCCACAGTCCAAAGTCTCATCTGAGACAAGGCAAGTCCCTTCCCCCATGAGCCTGTGAAATCAAAAGTAAGTTAGTTACTTCCTAGATACAATGGGGGTACAGGCATTGGGTAAATAACAGCTGTTCCAAATGGGAGAAATTGGCCAAAATAAAGGGGCTACAGGTTCCATGCAAGTTCTAAATCCAATGGTGCAGTCAAATCTTAAAGCTCCAAAGTGATCTTTGACTCCATGTCCACATCCTGTTCATGCTCATGCAAGAGGTGGGTTCCCATGGCCTTGGGCAGCTCTGCCCCTGTGGCTTTACAGGATACAGCCTCCCCCCCGGATGCTTTCGTGGGCTGGTGTTGAGTGTTTGTGGCTTTTTCAGGCACACCGTGCAAGCTGTTGGTGGATCTACCATTCTGGGGTCTGGAAGATGGTGACCCTGTTCTAACAGCTTCACTAGCTGGTGCCCCAGTAGGGACTCTGTGTGAGATCTCCAATCCTACATTCCCCTTCCACATTGCCTTAGCAGAAGTTCTCCATGAGAGCCCCTCCTGCAACAAACTTCTCCCTGGACATCTAGGCATTTCCACACATACTCTGAAATCTAGGCGGAGGTTTCCAAACCCCAATTCTTGACTTCTGTGCACTCACAGGCTCAACACCACATGGAAGCTGCCAAGGCTTGAGGCTTGCACCCTCTGAAGCCATGGCCTGAGCTCTACATTGGCCCCTTTCAGTCACAGCTGGAGCAGCTGGGATGCAGGACACCAAGTCCCTAGGCTGTACATAGGGAACCTGGGTCTGACCCATGAAACCACTTTTTTCTCTTAGGCCTCTGGTGCCTGTGTTGGGAGGGGCAGCCATGAAGACCTCTGACATGCCCTGGAAACATATTTCCCATTGTCTTGGGGATTAACATCCAGCTCCTCGTTACTGATGTAAATTTCTGCAGCTGGCCAGAATTTCTCCTCAGAAAATGGGATTTTCTTTTCTTTTACACTGTCAGGCTGCAAATTTTCTGAACTTTTATGCTTCACTTTCCTTTTAAATCTGAATACCTTTAACAGCATCTACGTCACCTCTTGAATGCTTTGCTGCTTAGAAATTTCTTCTGCCAGATATCCTAAATAATGTCTCTCAAGTTTAAAGTTCCACAAATCTCTAGGGCAGGAGCAAAATGCTGCCAGTCTTTTTGCTAAAACATAACAAGAGACATCTTTGATCTAGTTCCCAACAAATTCCCCATCTCCATCTGAGACCACCACATCCTGGATTTCATTGTCCATATCATTATCAGCATTTTGAGCAAAGTCATTCAACAGGTCTCTAGGAAGTTCCAAAATTTTCCACACTGTCTTGCTTTGTTCTCAGCCCTCCAAACTGTTACAACCTCTGCCTGCTATCCAGTTTCAAAGTTGCTTCCACATTTTCATGTATCTTTTCAGGAGCAAGGAATATTTCCAAACTCATTCTATGAGGCCAATATTACCCTGATAACAAAACCTTTCAAGAAAACACCAAAATAACAAAAAATAAAGCTTTGTTCCAGTATTAATAATGAACATTGACACAAAAATTCTCAACTAAATACTACCAAACCAAAATATTAAAAACACAATTCCTCACAGCCAAATGGGTTTTATCTCAGGAATGCCAACATAGTTCAACATAAACAAATCAATCAATGTGACAAAACATGTTAACAAAATGAAAGACAAAAACTATATGACTAAACTGATGCTGACAATGCATTTGATAAAGTTCAACATATTTTATGATAAAATCCCTCATAAAACTTGGTATAGAAGGGCTGGGCACGGCGGCTCATGCCTGTCATCCCAGCACTTTGGGAGGCCAAGGCGGGTGGATCACGAGGTCAGGAGATCAAGACCATTCTGGCTAACACGGTGAAACCCCATCTCTACTAAATCATGCAAAAAAAAAAAAAAATTAGTTGGGTGTAGTGGCAGGCACCTATAGTCCCAGCTACTTGGGAGGCTGAGGCAGGAGAATGGCATGAACCCGAGAGGCAGAGCTGGCAATGAGCCAAGATCATGTCACTGCACTCCAGCCTGGGCACAAAACAAAACAAACAAACAAACAAACAAAATAACTGGCTATAGAAGGAACATACCTCCACATAATAAAAGCCATATATGACAATCCCACAACTAGTATCATATGGAATGGGGAAAAACTGAAACCCTTTAAAAAAATGATTTGGAATACAACAAATATGCCTATTTTCACCAACTGTTACTCAACATTGTACTGGAAGTCTTAGCTGGAGCAATCAGACAAGAGAAATAAACAAAAGAGATCCAAATTGGAAATGAAGAAATCAAATGCTCCTTGTTCCCAGATAATATGGTCTTATATTTAGAAAAACCTAAAGACTCCAACAACAACAAAAAAATTCAAACTGATGAATACATTCAGTAAATTTTCAAGATAAAATATCAACATATGAAAATGAGGAGCATTTTTATATGCCAACAGTGAACAATCTGAAAAAGAAATAAAAAATGTAATCCCATTTAAAATAGCTACAAATACAATTAAATACCTAGGAATTAACAAATGAAGTAAAAGATCTCTATAATTAAAATAATAAAACAATGATGAAAGACATTGAAAAAGACTCACAAAAAAATAAAGATATTCTATGTTCATGGATTGAAAGAATCAATCTTGTTAAAATGCCCCCACTTCCCAAAGTAATCTACAGATTCCGTGCAATCTCTATCAAAATACCAATGACATTCTTCACAGAAATAGGCAAAACATCCTCGAAATCTATATGGGATCACATAAGGCAAGAATAGTCAAGGTTATCCTGAGCAAAAATAACAACACTGGAGTAATAACATTACCTGGAATTAAATTATATAACACAGCTATCGTAACCAAAAAAGCATGGTTCTGGCATAAAAGCAGACACATAGACCAATGCAAAAGAATAGAGAACTCAAAAACAAATCTATAGACCTACAGTAAACTAATTTTCCACAAAGATGCCAAGAACACACATTGGAGAAATGACAATCTCTTCAATAAATGGTGCTGGGAAAATTAAATAGCCTATTCAAAAGAATAAATCTAAATCCCTGACTCTCATCAAATATAGAAATCAAATCTAAATAAGTGAAATAGTTAAATTTAAGACCTCAAAGTATTAATCTACTGCAAAAAAAAAAAAAAATGGGGAATCTCTCCAGGACATTGGACTCAGCAAAGATTTTTTTGAGTAATACCCCACATACACAAGCAACAAAAGCAAAAATGAACAAATAAAATCACATCGAATTAAAAGCTCCTGCACAGAAAAGGAAACAATTAACAAAGTGAAGAGACAATCCACAGAACGAGAGAAAACATTTGCAAACTACCTGACAATAGATTAATAACCAGAATACATAAGTAACTCAAATTACTAAATAAGATAAAATCTGTTAATAAAATTTAAAATTAGGCCAAATATTTGAATAGACATTTCTCAGAAAAAGACATACAAATGGCACAGAGGCATACAAAAAGGTGCTCAACATCATTGATAATCAGAGAAATGCCAATCAAAACTATAATGTGATATAATCTCACTCCAGTTAATATGGCTTATATCCAAAAGATGGGCAATATCACATGCTGGTGAGGAAGTGAAGAAAAGGAATCACATGAACACTGTTGGTGTAAATGTAAATCAGTACAATCACTATGAAGAACAGTTTCACTATTATTAAAAAAATTAAAAATAGAGCTACTATATCATTCATCAATCCCACTCAATTCTAGGTATATATTTAAAGAAAAAAATCAGTATATCAAAGAATTATCTGCACTCCCATGTTTATTACAGCAGTATTCACAATAGCCATGATTTGGAAACAACCTAAATATCTATCAGCAAACAAATGTGTAAGGAAAATGTAGTACATATACACAATGGAGTACTATTTAACCAAAACAATTTTTAAGATTCTATCCTGTTATTTGCAAAGACATGGATGAAACTGGAAATCATTATGTTAATTGAAATAAGCCAGACCCAGAAAGACAGTCACCTGTTCTCACTTACTTGTGGGACCTAAAACCCAAAGCAATTGAACTCAAGAAGATAGAGAATAGGATGGTTACCAGAGACTTAGAAGGTTAGTGAGAGGATGGACTTTCGAAAAGTTGGAATGGTTAATAGTTACAGAAATAGTTGCAAAAAATAATTATGATCTGGTATTTAGTAGCACAACAGAGTGGCTATAATAAAAAATAATTTAATTATGCAGTTTAACATAACTAAAAGAGTATAATTTGATTGTTTATAACACAAAGAATAAATGCTTGAGGTGATGGATATTCCCTTTACTCTGATGTGATTATTACACCTTGCATACCTATATCAAGATATCTAGTATACAGTTATTTTTTACTCGCAAAAAATTAACAGTTTTAAATAAAAACTCAACAGGGGTTTTTCACAAATGATTTTACAAAAAGAAAAAAAAAACCTAAATGCATTCTACTATAAAGCATACATAAATTAAAAAAAAATTCTAAATATATACACTCTTTGGAACCCAATAAATATAATGCCATCATGAAAATTAGATTTTTTTTAAGAGTTAGAAAATAACAAAACTCTTATACAAAACATTGGATCTTTAATAATTGGATATTGGCAAACTATTTGTGATTATTCTTTTAAATATATGACAGACATGACATTCTGTTTATTGCTAAATATAACAATTCACATCATATAAAGGATTGCTAAAATGTTTCTAGAGTTTTAGTAGGACAAAATAAATAACTACAATGTTCAATGTTTATTGGTAATCTGCCATGTTCTTCAATTTTTTAAAATTAATGACTACAAAATTAAAATTATTTTTCATCACAAACTTAATTTATTTTATGCAAAGCTGGTAAATTCAGAATCCTAATAAACAGCACAAAACCAAAAATGTACAATAAAAACAATGACTCTCAGAAAATCTCATTAAAATTTAATTAAATCCATTTCTTTCCAGTATTTAGTTTTTCTATTTTGTAGTATTCTTTCACTCTGTCACTTCTGATATTTGCCTAGAGGATACATTACTGATAGATTTTCCTAATCTCATCAAGATTACTTTGAATTATTTGCAAAATATTTTTTCCAGCCAATTTTTTTTTCACCTCTCTCTCTAAAAAGTAGAAATCTGAAAATAATCTGCTAAGGAGTCTAGTAGGAGTGCTCTTGGCCCTTACAAATCTCAGGCAGAGAAACTACATGAAGTCACTGCCCATACATAATCCTAAACACATTGGCCCCTAAGAAAGTGTGTCTGGTCACAAAGTTGCCAGACAGTCTACAACGCAAAGCAATTTTTAGTTCAGTGGCCAAGAGAATTTAGTTCCACTAGCTTTGAGTTGGTGCAAAACAGCTCCAGCTGTCACATACAGTGAAAGAAGAAAGAGAAGTTTTTTGTTGTTTTTGTTTGTTTGTTTTTGTTTGTTTTTCTCTATTACAGAATATGGGAGCAAATGAAAAGCAATTTTTTAAAACATCAATGCTGTGTGTGTGGGGGGGGCACCTGTATGTTTGTGTGTATGTGTAAAAACTCTTTATTTTTGTGATCTATACTTGGAGAGAAAATACCATTGACTACTTATCCATTAACATCCATCTTAATTCTTATGTAGGAAAATTTAAAAATGCCTACAATTAATTTTTAGTTGATTTCAAATCAAATATCAATCACTTACTAGATTCAAAATTATTGGATACCTCTAATGCTAAAATGATATAAGGGGAATTACTTTGGCTAATCATCTTCAGAATTAGAAGAGTTTTACACTTCTCATGGTTTCTTTCCCTTTGTTCTTGTAGTTAAAACTCATTTTGTTCATACATCCTGCATTTTTTTTCTCATTTCACAAAAGGTCATCTGAAAATCAGTTTCTAAAAATGATTTGCAATATGCTTGGCTTAATATTAATCAGGTTATTGAAATATGGAGATCTCACTATCACTTATCCCCCATGCAAGTAAATGGTTGTTTATACATGTATGTCTCGTTGATGACTCCATAATTTTCTTCAGAGTAAGGTGAAGTATCAATCATTTTTGTAATACCATTATCAAACATGACTTTTAGCATATAATATCGGGGGAACCAGCCCCCAATATTTCAGCGTAGGTTCTTTCTATTTTCCCTAAGTGTTAGCTGGTCTGAGAAATAAACATAAAGAGTATAAAGAGAGGAATTTTACAGCTGTGCCTCCAGGGGTCACATCACATATTGGTAGGTCCGTGATGTCCCCTGAGCTGCAAAACCAGCAAGTTTTTATTAGGGATTTCAAAAGGGGAGGAGGTGTATGAGAAGGGAATAGGTCGCAAAGATCACATGCTTCAAAGGGCAATAAAGATCACAAGGCAAGGGCAAAATGAGAATTACTGCTGAGGGTCTATGTCCCGCTGTGCACATATTGTCTTGATAAACATCTTAGATAACAGAAAACAGAGTTTGAGAGCAGAGAACCAGCCTGACCTTAATTTCACCAGGGTGGGGTTTTTCCCCACCCTAGTGAGCCTGAGGGTTCTGCAGACCAGGGTGTATTTCAGTTTTTATCTCAACCACATAAGACAGACACTCCCAGAGCAGCTGTTTATAGACCTCCCCCCAAAAAACCATTCCTTCCCCAGGGTATTCCTTGCTGGGAAAAGAATTCAGAAAAATCTCTTCTACTTGCACATCCATTTATAGGCTCTCTGCAAGAAGAAAAATGTAGCTCTATTCTGTCTGACCCTGCAGGCAGTCAGACCTATGGTTATCTTCCCTTGTTCCCTAAAATCGCTGTTGTTCTGTTCTTTTTCAAGGTGCACTGAATTCTTATTGTTCAAACACACATGTTTTACAATCAATTTGCACAATAGTGGTCCTGAGGTGATGTACATTCTCAGCTTATGAAGATAACAGGATTAAGAGATTAAAGTAAAGACAGGCATAAGAAATTATAAGAGTATTATTAGGGAAGTGATAAATGTCCGTGACATCTTCAGAATTTATGTTCAGAGATTGTAGTAAAGACAGGCATAAGAAATTATAAAAGTATTAATTTTGGCAACTGATAAATGTCCATGAAATCTTCACAACTTATGTTCCTCTGCCATGGTTCCAGCCAGTCTCTCCATTCGGGGTCCCTGACTTCCTGCAACAATATAACAAGTACTTTATAAATGTAGGAATAATAAATGAATAAATTAATGCATTCATATTCATAGAAAGTTATATAGAAAATTCTATATATAAGGCAGAAATGTACCACTAAACATCATGAATAGTTAGTCATTTAAGACTGCTTTCCCTACTAATTTAAAATAGAAATACTTTAATTGAATGACTGATATATCTAATTAGTCAATATTTTTCTTTAAGGTTTGAATCAAAAGTTATACTTTGAAAAGTCATTTTTTGGTAAGTCTTTGTAGGTTAGCAAAAAATGACTTTTGGCCAAGCTCACAGACTCGAACCTGTAATCACAGCATTTTGCGAGGTTGCGATGGGAGAATGGCTTGAGCCCAGGCACTTCAGATCAGCCTGGGAAACATAGTACAACCTCATCTTTATTGGAAATAATGACTTTTCTTCAGCCTTCTAGTTCCTTTGGCTAGACAATGAATTAAATTGACATAAGACAGATTAACAAGGCCAAAAAACATATTTAATTACATATATCTGCATGGAAGTCTCATAAAATATGAGACCCAAAGAAGGGTCAGATTACTGATACTTATATAGCATCCTGAGCTACAGAGAAGTATAGGGGCTTGGTGATTCTGGGTGGTGGTGGCAACGAGTTATGGGAGGATAAGGGTAGGAAATGCATGGTGAATAAAAGTTGTCTTGTTATGCGAATAAAAAGCCTCTCAGGTAATAAAACCTCTTTTGAAGCAGCTCTCAGAAGAACAAGTGAGTGTCTGTCTAGGCCTGAAGTCACTATAGTCTTCTCTCCTTTGATCCAAATTTATCGTCCCTGGTTGACAAGATTTCTGTGGAGGGAATTCATGATAATCGAGTCCTTTTTGGAAGATCTATCTTTAAGTAGATAAGCAGAGCTCTGAGAAAGCCTCTGCTTGCATTACCTGTTCCCCAAATGAACTTAGTTCAAAGTAATAAACATACCAAATCATCATATTTTATGGTGGCTTTTTCTGAATTTCTTCATTTTTGTTATTCCCAATTCATTAGGCATAGTTTAGGACATAGGAATGACTAAATTTAATAGGTCGTTTAAAACTTACCTTAATTAAATATACTGATATTTTCTTTCAGAAACACTTTTAGAAGGTTAGTAGCAAAGATAAATGACAAGATTTAATTTCAAGTCTTTTTTGTCCTACCTACTACCCAGTGTAAAGAGTATGAGTAAATAAATGGTTTGAAGGCTGGCAACCGTAGGCTAGCATTGGTAAATTTTATAATCTGAAAATGATTTATGATTGTTTCTATTTTCTTATTAGAGTTCAAATTATCTCCCTTGCACTAAGGAGAATATAATGTTTTCTGAAAAATAGGTTGCAGATCACTTTATGACTAAGGAGACAATAAAAAGGGACATAAATTTGAGGAGTAAATTATGGACATTTTTTCCTTTTCCTGAATGCACATTTGTAACATTTACATCTGGGAAAAGAAGCACTCATATCATTTAAAGTATAAACATTAACAAATTAGCAAATCACTAGGCTGCCTTAACATAATTTTAGGAAAAAAATTAGAAAATATGTATTATATAAAATGTATCGTAATTAACCTTTTAAGAACATTCAATAAAACTAAAACTTATCTTTAATCACTCTATAAGAATACATTCAACACATTTGTAGTAGCAAACAGAAATTATTAATATCAGTTTATGTCAAATTCTGTAGTCATGACTACCTCTGCTTGAGTTGAATTTGATGTGCAAAAATTTACAATTTTAAAATATCCATTACTTATTTATTTATGAATCTTATTGTGAGTGGCCTATATAGTGTAGCGTTTGTTCATATGTGATTAGAGAAACATCTTAGGGCACATTTGACAGATCAAAATTCACAAAGTTTATACTTTGATGGAAATTTCACTATATTTGAAACTATATTTTAACTTTATTAAATCTACTTTTAATGTATATTTTATGTATTTTTTGTGATAGCAAATGCAATTCTGAAGGCTTTTTAACACTGGCATTGACAAAAGAGTCTGTTATAAACTCCAGTTTGAATTGTGTTAATTTGTCTACATTCATACATATGTCCAATTACCTACCTGTTAATTCATTTACTCAGTAAGTCACCATCCTTTTTCTGGGCACCACACTAGGTACTAGAGGTATAAAGATGAATAATAATTATATATTTTTTCCCCAGAATCTTACTTCTTAGCATGGGAGATGTTGGAATAAATAAAACATGAAGTGCGTTATAGGAATGCTGTGAAAGCTCAGAAGAAGACTAGTCCAAGAATGGTCCTATACACATTGTACTCGATCTGGTTCTTAAATCATAAGCTGGAAAATTTTATGTTAAGAAAGTTGGTGGAAGTAAAATTTTATGAACAAGAAAGGGCATGTGCAAAGGCCCTAGATATTTAGATGAAAAACTTCAAAGGGCAATTAAAATTGCTTTATGGTTGTATCATAAAATGACCAATTTTATTAGCTAATTAACTGTGAGGCTTTAGAGACAACAGAATTTGAATTTGGCTCTCTAATTTGAAAGAGTAAGGAGATTATGACAAAGTTAACTCTTTTAAAATGCGTCAAGAATTGGGGAAAGTAGTAAGTTTTGTTTTGCACATAATTAGTTTGGCAAATTTGCAAACAGTCAAGTGGCGATGTCCAGACAGTCTTTGCAAATATGGGACTGTAAATAGTTTTTGCGTATTACGAAAAACAAGTTGATTAGGAACTGAAAGCAGGTCTAGTCACTCAGTGCCATCTAATGAACAAGAGATAGGTCTTGTACAAAGAAAATGACTTATTCCAAAGCTAGTTTAGGGGAAGAAGTAAAGATTTCTTGCCTTTAAGGATACCACTTCACTTTTAAAGCAGAACATGGAAATTGTTAAAAGTCAGGAGAGGAAGTGAGCAAGGTTGGGGAATCTGCATGCTACCTTGGTGCATTATGTGTTGGGCAGTCAAACTGGCATCTTCATGGGCAGAAATAGGTTGTAAAGGTCACCAAAATCTCTCCAGGGGAGAGAGAGTAGCACGCATGCTTTTGACTGTCATCATTTGAGGCAACCTCCTGGTGGGTGTGAGTTCTGTAGAACATATCCTTTGTTCTAAAAATTGATTGTTATCTCTCAAAGCAACCTCCTGGTGGGTAGGAGTTTCATGTTGCAGCACATAGATGAACTTGCCCAGTGGGGAGTGTCTGGTGAAGGGAAAGTAAAATATTATATTTGCATGTCTAAAGGGCTAAGTAGAAAGATTTAGCCCTTTAGAACAGGGAGAATAGAGAAAAGAGAAAATACTGAAAAAAAAGTCACACGTTTTCCTGTTTGTTTCTGACAAACAGGGAAGTATTATACTAGCAAATGGAGCAGGGTTTCTCAACCTCAGCATTTTTAGAATTTTGGAGCAGGTAATTCTTTATTGTGGGGGCCAGTCCTTTGTATAATAAGACATTTATCAGCCTCACTGACTTTAACACACTAGATGCACTAGCACTGGGCTCAAAGTTCAAAAAATAAAACTCCCAAAATTTCCAAATATCTCCTGGATATTGTGGGGGTGGAGTGGGGAAGAAGTAAAATAATTCCCAGTTGAGAAACACTGCTCTAGAAAGATGACCATTCTTAAGAATAAGGAAGATAAGATTAACACTTATTATAAGACAGGCTATAAATAATTTGGGGATATACAAAGGAGATAGGAATCTGTGGGACTTTATAGGAATCTGGGAATCTGTGTGACTTATGGACAAGTTTCAAAAACATGCAGGTTTTTAACTTGATCACAATAAAACAGAACATATATACATATTATATGTATATATGTGTGTATATATATATGTAAGCATTCATATCTATTTAAAGTTTAGTAAATTAATGGGCCTTGGAAGGCAAAGAAAAAAAAAGATGCTGACAAAAGTAACATATTGTCCGATTCCCAATAAAAAGTTACCAGAACTATATAATTTTAGGATGTCAATAAATACCTATTATAAATGTGGAATGAAGCAAACACTGAGAAGTAAAGTACTGTGTAGGATTTCCTGTCTAGATAAGATAGCATAGCTCCTCTTGTCCTCCTCCTCCCTGCTGAATGCAACTATAAACCCTGGAATTAACAGAAAAGACAAAGGAGAACTCTGAAAGATGGTAAGGAAAGTGTGAACTTGTTTGGGACCTGAGAACTGGAAGAACATAGGAGCAGGGCTTCTTATGTTCCCCCTCTACAAAACCAACTGAAGAGAAGCACACAGGCCAGCATTTCCTGACACCAAACCAAGGAAGAGAGGACAGACCAGGTAGGCTAACCACTCCCCTGGACCAAATGGGAGTCCAAACAAGAAAGCCAGACTGCACCACCTACAAGGAGGATCAATAGGGACAATAAGCTGCCAGGGAAATGCCCTCCTTTCTCATTGTAGTCATTATCATTATCATTGTGCCTGAGACATTTTGCCCCTGCTTAGAGATACAGAGACAGAGACAGGCTTATAGAACTGACAAAGGCGATAAGGTGGATCCTGTCTCATCAAGCCACCCCTGCTCAGAAGTGGTTTCTTTTCCACACAAAAAGAATCCTGAAATAATAAGCACTCAGACAGGGAAACACTCTTCTGCAGTGTGGGCTGGAGGCTTCCTTCCCCCTCCTAGACGTACCAGACTGCCCTGTCTTCTTATTATGCTTTAGTCTGTCAGGCAGCATCAGCAAAGAACCACTGAAAGCCTCAGTAACACCAGATAATTCAAACAGAATAAAGGAACATCATAAAGTCTCTAAAAATTTGACTTCCAATAGAAGCACAACCCACAGAAGTAGGCCAAAACAATCCAATTAGAAAATGGGCCAAAGACACACACAGACATTCTACCAAAGAGGATATATAGAAGACAAATACACATGTGAAAATATATTCAACAGAATATAACTTCGTTGGCAACATAGGTCAATTGGAATAGTCAAATGGATGATTGAATTATTATATTAAAAACAGTATGTTTATTTTAACTGTCAAGGTAGGGTGGACAAACAAAAACAAAGATATCTGGATGAAGAATCAGAAGACCTAGTTTTTGTTTCAGTTTTATCATGTGTTAGTTGCATAATTTGGATGTTCAATAAATTTTTGCGGCATTAATTAGGGTAAATTACATTCTTATAAGTTGTTTCTTTATTTGTAAAGTAAATGTAACAGAGTGTTGCAAAGTACTATAATTGAAACTGAACAATATATATATTTTTAAAGTTACCTGCTAGTAGAGAGGAAAAATTGCTATTTTAAAAATGCCTGCAAATGTTTGTTCTGTGGACATAAAGGCAAATTACTCTCAGTGGTAGATCACTGTCCCTTGTAATGGAGAGTCACTTACTGCATCTTTTATTTGTACCAAACTAAATCTAGATTCTAATATGACTTGGGAAAATAAGGCTAAATTGCTTTGCATAATAATATTGCAATTTTGAAAACTGGATTAACTTTCTTTGGAATTTATAGTTGTAGAGAGCAGGACTTGAGGCGGGGAGACATGCTCAAGGGTATTCACAAGAGATAAAGGAGAGATAGTTAAGGTTGTTAGATCTGTAGACTCTAACAAAGGTCCATTCAGTTTTAAGTTTCTGTGTGCCATGATTCCATTCCATTACAACAAAGACTTCAGTAAAAATCTCATTTAAAATTACAACTAGATCTTGGCCTTTGCTATAGAAAATTGAGGGGAGAGTGCCAGCCCACATTTGCAGTGAAGATATATAAGGAAGACTCACAGTAGCTTGTGGAAAACAGCTTTCAATGCATAAGTGTGACCTGCACAAGTGTAAAGTTTGGCTAGAGTGTCAAGGGACACCCAAGATGGATTTATAGAGTAGTTAAATATTCTATGGAGAATCTCATTAATATTTCTGGAATAAACTCAAGTTAATAGCAAGCAAACAAACAAACAAAAAATATCTCTTGAAGTCAAACAGCATAAGATCTTCTGTTTTGATATAAAGAGAAAAGAAGTATTTTAGGTACTGAGCATTTATGTAACTTGGATATGCAAAAACTCCTAGAATTCCTAATTGTATGAAACTTACATATATAAGGGTCAAAATAAATAATGTATGTATAAAAGTACTTTGCACATGATAGATAACTAAGCAAAGACAAAAAACCAATTAGCATACTATGTTATGGACAATACAATTTTTCAATGCTGACTTCTAAAGTATTTTTTAGTAAAATATTTTGTAACATTAAAAGGGAAAATTCAAGGTAGATGAATCATTATACACTAAAACTCCCTTGCATTGTAAAGTAGCAAAAAGGGCTAATTGAAAGGCTAAGAATTGTATTAGTCTGTTCTCATACTACTAGTGAAGACATACCTGAGACTGGGTAATTGATAAAGAAAAAAAGGTTTGAAGAACTCACAGTTCCACATGGCGGGGGTGGCATCACAATCATGGCAGAAGATGAAGGAAGAGCAAAGGGACATCTTACATGTTGGCAGGCAAGAGAAAGCATGTGCAGGAGAACTCTTCTTTGTAAAACAATTTGATCTCACGAGACTTACTTACTATCAGGAGAATAACACAGGAAAGAACTACCCCCATGAATCAAGTAACTCCCACCAGGTCCCTCCCGTGACACATGTGAATTATGGAAGCTACAATTCAAGATGAGATTTGGGTGGGGACACAGCCAAACCATATCAAGAATATACTTGATTAAAGGTGGGTTTGTTTGTGATGCCTTTTCTTTCTCTTTTCTAACAGTTTTGACTCATAGTAATAAACTTTCTTTCACCATCCACCTAAGCATATATTTAAGCATATATTTATGTTTCTTCTTTTGTCTGCTCTTCAGGCCACAAGTACTTTTCAGCTACCTAGAACTCTTAATTGGCCAGGGCTTACTCAGCCAAACCAGCCTTACCAACTGCAGACTCTTCCTTCTCAGACCTTTCACCCTGATATAGTTCGGATATTTGTCCCCTCCAAGTCTCATGTAAAAATTTAATCCAAAATGTTAAAGGTAGGGCTTAGGGGGAAGTGTTTGGGTTGTTGGGGCAGATCCCTCATGAATTACTTGGTGCCATCCTCATGGTAACAAGTGAGTTCATAGTTTGTGCAAAAATTGATTGTTTAAAAAATCCTGCACCTCCTTTCCCTTGCTCCTTCTTGCCATGTGACATGCCTGCTCCTCTTTCCCTCTGCTATAATTGAAAGCTCCCTGGGTCCCTCACCAGAAGCAGATACTGGTGCCATGTTTCTTGTACTGCCCGCAGAACGATAAGCAAAATAAACCTCTCTGTAAATTTCCTAGCCTTGTATATTCTTTTAGGGCAATGCAAATGAAGTAAAGCCTCCCCCAAAACAACTTTCTATTTTAATCCACTGACTTTACTTGTAGCTTGATAATTAATCTGATTTAATAGATGCATAAAATATTTATAAAATATTCAAAATGTGCAACTTATATATAAAATATTTATAATATACAACTATATTTAATTGTAGCTGAAAATTATATTATGTAATATAATTTTATATACATAGGGTCAAGGAAGCTACTTTTTTACCATATGCAGAGCTAGGATCTTTATCATGATGATGATGATGATGATGATGATGATGATGATAATGATGATGACTTTAGAGACAGAGACTCACTTTGGCACCCAGGCTGGAGTTCAGTAGTGTGATCATAGCTCACTGCACCCTTGAACTCTTGAGCTCAAGCAATTCTCTTACCTCGGTCTCTCCAGGATCTGGGACTACAGGCACATGCCATTGCACCGGGCTAATTTATTTTCTTTTTATTTTTTATGAAGATGAGGTCTCGCTTTCTTGCCCTGGTAAGTCTTGAACTCTTAGCTTCAAGTGATCCTCCCCCCTCAACTTCCTTAAAGAGGACTATGTCAATCTAAATGATTGTGCTTCTCTTGGAAAATTTCAAATTTTTTGGAGCAGAGGATGACATGAACAGCTTCTTCAAATTATGTCATAAATCCATCAACCCCAGCTCCTAATAAATATTATGTTTTTATTTTAAAGTCAGCACTTGTCCATATTTTGCTGGTTTCACTGCTGTCTTTATTCTTTTGTTTTGAGTCACATAGATTTTTTCTCACCCTTACTCTCAACTCTTGTCTATGAATTGTAAAAGGATTAGTAAAAACAGATGGTGACATTGGAAGCCATTATCTGCTAATTCTTAAAAATATAACCTAATTGTCTTGTTCGTGATCTTTCTCATTATCTCTCATGACAAAATTAAAGCCTAAATTTAGTACTTTCGATTCATGTATGCTTACCATTTTTGTCCTTAAAAGGATACTTACATCTATTACAGAATATATACATTCTCAAATCCAATTAAAGTATGCCAGTTACATAAATATAATTAGACTACCAGGTAATGTTAAACAGATTTCCACCCTGGTCTTTCACAGACCTCTATACATACACCGGAGTCTATTCTTTGCCATTTCAATTTGTGGAACTTGTTTTCCTTTATAGAACCTCTTCTCAAATGTTCTCTAATCACTATGCTCTATAACTTTAATCTTTGTATTACTTACATTCTCAGGAAGTGGATACCTGGTAACTGAAAGCAAATCTGCACAATCTTTTTGTTCTCCTGAAATGTTGAAAAGCATTTAAAACTATTCCTGTGTGATAAACAATGAAATTGAATTCCAAGAGGTTAAATAACTTGTCCGAGTTTGCCAAAAAAAGACAATCACTGAACTACATTTGAATTCAGGGCTGATTTTCAAATTTATACCCTTCATAATGGATCAGTAGTTTTAAAGTTGTTCATTATGGGAGTTCTCACAAAGCCTACTAGGTGCATTTATAATTTTGCATGTGTATGTTGAAAGGGAGAGAATGAAGGCTACCACTCCTCCAACAAATAACATTATTATAAATCTAGCATGTAACAGAATATTTTTGTATAGTATAATTTGCAAACTCTGAAAAATGAACAACTATTTTATATAAAATTCTTAAGCAATTTTTGGATACAATTTGATGTGATTAAAGGCTTTTCTAGGAAATTGTCAAAGGCAATTAAACCAGAGCAACTCCATCTTGAATAGGGGCTGGGTAAAATAAGGCTGAGACCTACTGGGCTACATTCCTAGACGGTTAGACATTCGAAGTCCCAGGATGAGATAGGAGGTCAACACAAAATACAGGTAATAAAGACTTTGCTGATAAAACAGTTTGCAGTAAAGAAGCTGGCTGAAACCCATAAAAACCAAGATGGCAAAGAGAGTGACCTCTGGTCTTCCTCACTGCTACCCCACTAGTACCATGACAGTTTACAAATGCCATGGCAACATCAGAAAGTTACCCGACATGGACTAAAAAGAGGAGGAACCCTCAACTTCAGGGAAATGCCCACCCTTTCCCAGAAACTCATGAAAAATGTACCGCTTGTTTAGTATGTAATCAAGCAATAACCACAAAAATGGGCAACCAGCAGCCCTGGAGTAGCCATTCCTTTATTCCTTTATTCCTTTATTTCCTCATAAACTTGCTTTCACTTTACTCTACAGACTTGCCCTGAATTATTTCTTGCACGAGATCCAAGAACCCTCTCTTGGGGTCTGAATCAGCACCCCTTTCTGGTAATAAAATTATTGTTGCTTGGTACCTCTGCTAGGCCCCAGAAAGAAAGTCCCATGCCCTGGGCCCTGTAGTGAAGGAAGAAAATAGCATCCCTCCACCCATTTAAGTTATTTGGCTTGGGTATAAATTAAATTAGCATAAGACCGATGAACAGAAAAAAATAGCTTTGTAGTTACATGCACATTCACAAGAATCCCACAGAAATATGAAATTCAAAGAAAGGACGGATGATCAGGACTTGTATAGCATCCTAAGCTATAGAAAAAAATAGGGGCATGTGGCTTCTGAGAGTGGTGACAAATTTTAGCAGTTTTAGAAGACGAATGTATGGCAAACAAAGGTTGCCTTTTTATGCAGATAAAAGTCCTTCAGGTAATAAAGATCGTCTTAGAGGCACTCTCTTCTTGATACAGATATTCTTACTAGTAACAATTCTGTTTATAGATGTAAATTTTTTTCAGAAAAGAGCAGCTTTTCAGATCTGCTACTGTGTCTGCAGTCTCTCAAAATAAGCAGATGAAAATAATCAATATGGCAAAGAGATTGACAACCAAAATAAGTGATTGAGGCATAAGTCTCAAATGATTGTTTATTGAGCCAGCTTGAGGCTGCACCTAGGAAAAACGCAAGTTATAGAAGCATTGGTGACTGTTTTTCCAAAAGACATTATCAGGAGGCTTTGCATTTATATGTTATTTTTCAAAGCTGGGGGCAGCAGTCAGAAAAAATGATTACATACTTGTAAGACTTTAGTTAGTGTCCAGTAAACCCACATTTTACTTAAGATAAAGTGAACATTTGAAGAAAAAGGGAGTAGGGGAAGTAGACTTCTCACAGAGAGATGTAAGAATGATTAATCTCATCTAGTCTCAGGGAAAGATGAAGAAATGATTAATCTAATCTTGTCATTGTTCTGAATCTGGAAATATAAGCTAGTAGTTTTTTGAAAGGGCTAGTTTCTGCTTAATTCTTAGGGAAGAAAGCCTAATGGCTGTTAGCGAAGGAAGGGATGTAATGAAGTGTAACTAATCTCCCATCTTGTCATGGCTATGAACTCAGCTTCCAAGGTTTCTCTGGGGTTTCTGTGGACAAGAAGGGGTCTGTTTAGTCAGTTAGGGGTATAGAATTTTATTTTTATTTATCAATGTGTATTTGGGGTTGTATGTTTTGGTCTCCTGCGGTCACATTTTGGGGTGCTATGTCCTCAGCCCTGCTTTAGAGGAACCCATTCTGTATATTTTATGGCAACATCACTTTCCACAGCATGAAGAGACCACAGGTCAAGTGAAAAAGTGCATCTGGGTCTGTAGCCTCTACTTGTTTCTTAGACTACTCTCTACTATAAAGAAGCTCAGGAAATGTAACAAAAGTATGTCATTTTTGTATGCTACTTACTTTGAACTCAGGATACTTTGGGGGCAGTAGTAGCAGGAAGAAGCCTTGTCTGTCCAAAGACAAATCCTCCAATAAATATTCAATTGTCACCCATTCCTTCCCCAGGGGTTTTGTTAAACAGGGAAGATTAACTCATTACAGGTGAGTAAAACTAGAAGTTGGCATCACACTCAGATAAACTGATGCAAACTATCATATTGAAGTGACCTTGTTGTCTGAGGTAACAGCCAGGGTTCACTGTCTCACAGCCATGGAGATCAAGGACGTGGACACACAAAGGGTGAGGTTTAGAGCAGAAATTTAATATATGAAAGAGAATAGCTTCCTGGTACAGAGAGGGGTCCCAGAAAAGTGGGTTGCTGATTCACATTTTGGATATAGAGGCTTTTATATGAAATCAGTAGGGTGGCTGGGCATCTCATTTGCATAAGGTGTGCATTTCTGATAGTTCCACCCCATTCTCCCAGTGTGCATGCAGGCTCTTAGCTTGAGTTATTCCATGTTCCTTTGCTCCACTTACTGCAAATGTGTCAGGGGATGGAATTTTCCATTGTGGGCATGTCTTTGCAAGTCTCCTCTGTATACTTTCTCATCTATGTGGCTGTGGGGATGTCTTAGCCAAGCCCCCTGGGCAAGTTCCTTTATGTGTTCCTGCAACTTGATTTTTCAGGCTGTGTTTTTGTTTGAAAGAATTTAACTAAGGACCCACCCTAACTGTCTGCCTGACCAGTTTCTTCTTTTCTCCTCTCTCAATATATTCTCCTAAAGTCCCATTCATTTTTTCCCAAATCATATATTCTCCTGTAAGCTCCCTATATCTCCTCTCCCCTATGAAGAGTATATGTTACCTTCTACATCTCACTGGATTTTGGAATTTTCACTTTTATTTTTGCTCTGATGCCCCTGTGCTTATGATACATTTGTGTACCTTTTCTGCTGTTAATTTGTCTCTTTCAGGTTATTTCATAGATGCAGTTATCAAACCCTCAGAGAGTAGAGCAATAGAGAAAAACCTTTCCTCCTCTAAATATGAAATCCAAGACATTATCTGCCCAAATGGCTCTGAGTTTAAAACTTACATTAGCTTTTTCCCTGGATCCATCCAACTAAGGTAGAAAATCTGGTAGTGTGTATAGCCCTAGGTTTGAGGTTTAGCTGAATGCAAAGGTGAAAGTGTGGACGTAGCTTTGACATGCAAACTGAGGTGTCAACACACCTGCATTCAAGATTACTTGATGTATAGTTCACAAAAACCAGGGATGGGAAGAGATGAGAGACAGGTTATGGATTGTTCTCCTGGAATTGCCATATATGGTACATAACTCTAAAGAATCTGAGAATTCTGAGCCAGAATCTGGTCTTCCAGGTCTTTATGAAACTGTATCTTGTCAAGAAGGTATTTTACTAAACAGTTAGCTTAATTTATAACTTGTAAATATTTATTCATATTGTTTGTAAAACTCCATGTGTACTCTTGCCTCAGGCCCCAGAATATATTGCGTGATTTTGTTGGTTCTTTCCTCAACTGGCCATTAGCTTAATTTCAGTAAGATGTCAAATAATATCTAAATGGAATTTATTTCCCTGGAATACAATTTATTATAGCAATAATAAATAATAATGATTTTTTTTTTCTTTCTTTTTGTTAAGACAGGCTTTTACTTTGTTATCCAGGCTAGAGTGCCATGGTGCAATCACAGCTGACTGTAACCTTGACCTCCTGGGCTCAACAGATTCTCCTGCCTCACTCTTTTAAGTAGCTGAAACCGTAGGCATGTACCAAATGACCTGGTTACATTTTTTAAAAATTTAGAGACACGGTCTCACTATGTTTCCCAGGCTGGTCTAAGTACTGTGCTCAAGCCATTTTCCTGCCTCAGCCTTCCAAAGTGTTGAGATTACAGGTTTTAACCACCACATCAGCCCTAACAATAATTTTCTAATAATTCTATTTTTCTATGAAAATGTTCTAGTGGGAGGTTATATTTGAATTGACCTTCTTTTTTTGTTTTTATTTGTAATTTTTATGGGTACATTTTAGGTGTATATATTTATACGGTATATAAGATGCTTTGATACAGGCTTGCAAATGTGAAATGAGCCTATCGTGGAGAATGGGGTATCTATCTCCTCAAGCATTTATCTTTTGAGTTAAAAAACAATCCAACTACAATCTTTATTTTAAAATGTACAATTAAGTTATTATTGACTATAGTCACCCTGTTATGCTATTAAATATTAGGTCTTATTTATCCTTTCTATTGTTCTGTACCATTAGACATCCCAACTCTTCTCCAATCTCTGACAACCCTTCCTAGCCTCTTGTAGCCATCCTTCTACTCTCTATGAATTGACCTGTTTTAGGTCTCCTCTCTTACAAAATTGAAACAATACTCTGACATGTACTTATAACTATTTTGAATAAATAATTTTAAACCACCCAAACCTGAATTTCAACCAGAAACATTCTGTTTTTAATTTATTTTTTTTAAAATAATAGTAGTGTATGGTTTTCCTAGCTAAACCAAGTTATTGAAATCTTCCACACTAGAACATACTGTGCTTATGTAATAAATTGGTAGATGAATGGATTATTAGGGCTTGATAAACCATACTCCAAGATGAAGATCCCAGAAACAGCTTAAGAAGCAAATTTTTCTCTCTGATTTTTTTCTACCCTCCTGTCTCTGACCCCCTCATTCTTGCCCAAGGATAGAAATAGAAACTAGAATCCTTCGTCTTCAATGCAAGTCTTAGAAACCAGAATCTTTTTTTCCCAAAGCTAGTCATAAAGCTAAAATTATTACTCTAACTCTCCTTCTGCCTTTCTTTGTAAAAACTGGTCATAGGACATGATCTGAGCTATGGTGTTTGGTTGAAGGTAATAAGACCCTCCCTCCAGAAAAAATTCTGCCCCACACACAGAAAGAAAGAATACTGCATAGAGAGGCCAAAAAGCATGTAAATGGACAGAAATTGCTAGGTTTCCCCTTTCAGTCTGTTAAGATTATCTAATCATATTTCTACATGTCTATACCTATGCATCAAAATGGACAACTTTCCCTGTGTCTTTGGGTCTTCAATCTGAAGCCTCTCATTTCTTAAAAAGCTATAAACACATAAATTTGTATATATTTTCGTCTATGAATCTCCTTTTTGCCAATGACTTTCAGTGAATCTTCAGAGGTAAAAGGGGAAGCTTTTTCTATAGGATAAATTTTTTAAAAAAGTCTATGCAGTGAAAGTATTTTGTCCTATGCAAGGTTTACATTCACAATCTACAGAAAATGAGGTTAGTCCTTTACTTCCTGTGTCATAACAGTGTAGTAGAGTAGGCAGAGACTAGATTTTAGGTTAATGCAGACCTGTATCAGAGGTGTATGAACCAAAGCGACTCCATCTTGAACAGAAGCTAGGTACAATGAGGCTGAAACCTACTGGGCTGCACTCTCAGATGTTTAAGGCATTCTGTCACAGGATGAGATAGGAATTTGGCACAAGATACAGGTCATAAAGACCTTGCTGATAAAACAGTTTGCAGTAAGGAAGCCAGCTAAATCCCATCAAAACCAAGATGACCAAAACAGTGACCTCTGGCCATCCTCACTGCTACACTCCCACCAGTGCTATGGCAGGTTACAAATGCCATGGCAACATCAGGAAGTTACCTATATGGTTTAGAAAGGGGAGGCATGAATAATCCTCCCCTTGTTTAGCATATCATCAAGAAATAACCATAACCATAAAAATGAGCAACCAGCAGCCCTTGGGACTGCTCTGTCTATGGAGTAGCCATTCTTTTATTCCTTTATTTCTTAATAAATTGCTTTCACTTTACTCTACAAACTTGCCCTGAATTCTTTCTTACATGAGATCCAAGAACCCTTTCTTGGGGTCTAGATCAAGATCCCTTTCCTGTAACATCTTTCTGGTGACCAAGAAGCAACAATACTGAGGAGACCTCTCCCACTCAAAGGAAATAGACTGCAGCACTGATTGTCCAACTTTGGGTAAGTGGGGTGCATATATCCAGGTAAAGAATGGGATTGGATTAGAGGCCCAACTTAAGGGAGTTGAGTGTCTCCTAGGATAGACTGGGTTAGAGGACCCTCTTAATAAAAGGCAAGGATGCATGAAGGACTTTGGGTTAGAGGCCCAATTTAGGAGGATTAGAGTCCCTTCTAAGATTTAAGGGATTAGGGAACCCTTTCAGTAAAGTCCCACTTGGTAAAATCTCTCTTGGCTAAGAACGGATTTGGCATTGTGGGATGTTAACATCTATGTAAGACCTATGTAAGACCTGGGACACGTGGAGTTAGAAAGACACATGGAGTTAGAAAGACCCTTACCCTTACCTGCACTTTTGCCTGATGTGTCCTAGGCTAGGCTCCACACCTAGTACATAATTAAAATCCCAAATTTCCCAAGGTTTTCACCAAAAGTAAAAGTTGCTAAGAGTTAAAATCGTAACATGTATTTGAGACTACTGAATAAACAGTTCTACACATGAAGCATGTAAGGAAAGTAAAATATATTAATACTTTTGGTAAAAGAGTATAAGAAGTCATGGAAATGTGGATTTTTTTTCTGCCTAAAGTGTTAAAAATTGTTTTAAGTTAGGATAAAGCTGAAGGTTTAAAAAAGTTGTGGAAGATATGTGAAAAATTAATTGCAAACAAAATTAATTCTGTGCATGAACATTTTGGCTAAAGTTAAAGGGGTATTATTCATTTTTTCTATAAATTGATCATTAAAGTAAAAGCACAACACGTTTTTCTTAGAGCAAAAATCTGCTTATAATTTGCTTTTTAACAAAAAAATTTTAAAGAGTTATAAAAGGTTTATAAGAATCTTATCTTATGGTCAAACTAATTGAGATTAAACACATTTGTCTAAAAGGTTTTCTTAAGATTTGGTTTGACATCAATAATGCACTAATGCAACAGTGACATTTGGCGTATTTGGCATAAAATTCATACTGAAAGCATTGTCAAATATGAAATTGTGTTTAGTGTTCTTTGGGCTGTATTTGCATTCATATGTTATTGGTATACGATCCAAAATCATGGGAAACTCCTATAATTCTAATATGGCTTAGTGTATGTTATTAATAGTTATAATTGTTATGTAAACGTTTGTATGCCACAAAGGTAACCAAATTTCCTTGTCAATTTTGTTTTTGATGGTGGCTGTCCTAAGGGTTTTTATCATCCACGGATATTTGTTGTCTTGTTTTAATCCTCTTTAAAAGGTGGTTTATAGTCAGCTATAGAACTCTAACAGGTGTCATTAAATGCAGGTTTCTAATAACTTTAGAAATTGTGATATTAGAATGAAAGGAAAACCTTTCAGGATTCATGGAGGGCTGAAATGTTTATGACTGTTAATTGCACAAACTAAAGAAGTCTGAAGTAATCTTTTTAACTTTTTGTGAAACTCTTGTATTATTCCATTTTCACACTGTTGATAAAACATACCCGAGACTGATCATTTTACTGGAACCTCCAGCACATTGCAGACACCATACAGGGAGGAGCCTACTCTCCTTCCCCGTAAGACTTTTGCCTCTACTCTTCACAGAGTAGGGTCCCAGATGTGGTCACACAGCACAGTCACATCACCCCAGTTAAACATTCCCATTGGAAGTGGCTCTGTCTCGCTGGGGTGGTGTTCTTAGAGGCAACTGGCAGCCCCTCTGCCACTACCAATACAGTGGTACTATCCTTACTGCCCTGGGCTGAGGAAGAAACAGAGAGCCTGAGCGCTTGGACCTCCAGCACATTGCAGTCACCCTACAAAAAAAAAGTTTAGACTGTTTTCCTCATAAGCCCCTCAAATCTCCTACTCTTCACCACACAGGGGTTCCTGTCTTGGGCTCACAACACACTCTTCCCACCCTAGGCTGATCATTCCACTTTACCAAGGCTCTGTGTTTCTCTGGAGTGGAGCCCTAAGACACTAGTGAAGGGTGCTTTGCCATTGCCACTGCCAAGGTCTCCAACTTTGCTTTCTCTAAACTGGGAAGTAAGCAAAAAGTCTGAGCTTGCCCCAGGCCTGCAGTGCACAGACTGGAAGTGCCAAGCCAAGGTCTGTGGTCAGCATTGAAGTAGGAAAGGAATCCACACTCTCAGAGCACTGAGAGGGAGCATGGCTGCAAATGTGAGGAAATACAGAGAAACTATCAGACATCTGATGTTTCAGATGTCTCTGAAAACACGCAGAAATGAAGTAACACACAATCTTTCAGCAGAAACCCTACAAGCCAGAAGAAATTAAGGGTCCTATATTCAGCAGTTTTGAAGAAAAAACATTCCAAACAATAATTTCATATGTAACCAAACTAAGCTTCTTTAGTGAAGGAGCAATAAAATTATTTGTAGATAAGTAAATGCTAAGACAATTTATTACCATCAGACCTGCCTCACAAGAGGTTCTTAAGGGAGTGCTAAATGTGAAACCAACAGACCATTAGTAGCCACCACAAAACCACACTCCAGTACATAGACAATTGAAACTATAAAGCTAATACACAATCAAGTCCAAATAACAACCAGCTAATAATACGACAAAAAGATCAAATCCTCACATATCAATATTAACCTTGAAAGGAAATGAGCTAATCATTCCCACTTGAAAGCCACAGACTGGCAAGTTGGATAAAAAAGCAGGACCCAACTGTATGCTATCTTCAAGAGACCCATCTCCCATGCAAGGGCAACCATAGGCTCAAAGTAAAGGGATGAAGAAATAGCTATCAAGCAAATACAAAACAAAAAAAGAGCAGATGTTGCTATTTTTATTTTAGAAAAAAATAGACATTATATCAAAAACAATAAAAAAGAAGGGCATTTCATACTGATAAAGTATTCAATTCAACAAGAAGACTTAACCTATACTAAATATGCACTCAAAACTGGAGTACACAGATTGATAAAACAAGTGCATAGAGACTTATAAAGAAATATAAATAACCAAACAATAATAGTGGGAGACTTCAACACCCCACAGAGAGAAATGGACAGATCATTGAGACAGAACACTAACAATGATATTTGGGTTCTAAACTTGACACATGACAAAATGGGCCTAACATACATCTACAGAACATTCCAGCCAACAGCAGAATGTACATTACTTTTATTTGCACATGGCACATACTTTAAAATTGGTCACTCAACCATAAAGTGGATCTGAAGAAAATTTAAAAAAAAATCATACCACCCACACTCTCAGACCATAGCACAGTAAAAATAGAAATCAAAACCAAGAAGATTTCTCAAAACCATGCAATTACACGGAAGTTAAACAATCTGCTCCTGAATGACTTTTGGATAAACAATGAAATTAAGGCAGAAAACAAGAAATTATTTGAAACTAATGAAAACAAAAATAAAGTACAGCAGAATCTCTGGGACACAGCTAATGCAGTGTTAAGAGAAAATTTTAAAATTTTATACTTTTGAACACCCACATCAAAAACTTTGAAAGATCTCAAATTATTAAACTAACATTACACCTAGAGGACCTAGAAAAACAAAAACAAGCCAACCCTATAGCTAGCAGAAGAAAATAAATAACCAAAATAAGGCCTGAACTAAATGAAATGGAGATGAGAAAAGTCACACAAAAGATCAGCAAAACCAAAAGTTGGTTCTTTGAAGAAAATGAATAAGATAGATATGGTGCTAGCTAAGCTAATTTAGAAAAAAAGAGACAATATCCAAATAAACAGAATCAGAAATGACAAGGAGAGCATCACCATTAAGCCCACAGAAATACAAAATCCTCAAAGACTATTACAAATACCACTACACACACAACTTAGATAATGTGGAATAAATGGATAACTTTCTAGAAATATACAAGCCCCCAAGATTGAAAAAGAAAAAATTGAATCCCTGATAGATCAATAATGAGTTCCCAAACTGAATTGGTAATAAAAACCTACCAACCAGGAAAAGCCCTGAACCATATGAATTCATAGCCAAATCTACCAGACATACAAAAAAGAGCTGGTACTATTCCTGCTGAAACAATTTCAAAAAATTGAGGAGGAGGGACACCTCCCTATCTCATTCTATGAGACCAGCATCATTTTGATACCAAAATCTGGCAGAGATACAACAGTAAATGAAAATTTCAGGCCAATATTCTTGATGAACATCAATGCAAAAATCCTCAAGAAAATATTGGCAATCAAAATCCAGCATCACATCAAAAAGTTTACTCACAATGATCAAGTAGGCTTCACCCCTGGGATGCAAGGTTTGTTCATTATACACAAATCAGTAAATGTGATCTATCACATAAACAGGACTAAAGACAAAAACTACATGATCATCTCAATAGATGCACGTAAAGCTTTTGATAAAATTCAGCATCCTTTCATGTTATTAATCCACAACAAACTAGACATTCAAAGTATATACTTCAAAATAGTAAGAGCCATCTATGACAAATAGCAAGCATCATCCTGAACAGTCTAAAGCTGGAAGCATTCCCCTTGAGAACCAAAAGTAAACAAGGAAGCCCACTCTCACAACTCCTATTCAACATTGTACTGGAGGTCTTAGCTAGAGCAATCAAGGCAAGAAAAAATAAATAAAAGGCATCCAAATAGAAAGAGAGGAAGTATCTCTCTTCACAGAAAATGTGAATTGTAGATCTAATAAACAACTTTAGCAAAGTTTCAGGATACAAAATAAATGCACAAAATTTAGAAGCATTTCTATACACTAATAAAATCCCAAGATAGGAACCATATCAGGAATGCAATCTTATTCACAATAGCTGCAAAATTATCAAAATAACTAGGAATATAGCTAACTGGGGATGTAAAAGATCACTACAATGACAATCACAAAACACTTCTGGAAGATAAGAGAAATGGCACAAATAAATGGGAAAACATTTCATTCTCACAAATAGGAAGAATCAGTATTGTGATACTGTTAAAAGGGCCATACTGTCCAAAGCAATTTACAGATTCAATGCTGTTTCTATCAAACTACCAACAAAAATTTACACAAAACTAGAAAAAAAAATCTAAAATTCACTTGAAATCAACAAGATCCTGAAGAGCCAAAGCAATCCTAAGGAGAAAAAAAAAAAAAAAAAAGCTAGAGGTATGGAGGTATCATGTTCTGTGGTTTCAAACTATACTATGAGGCTACTATAACTAAAATAACTTGATACTGGTACAAAACAAAAACAGGCACATAAACCAGTGAAATAGGTTAGAGAACCCAGAAATATGGCTGTACAACTACAGCCATTTAATCTTAAAGAAAACCAACAGTGATGAATAATAAAGAAGGGGCTTCCTAGTCAATAAATGGTGCTAGGATAACTGAATAACCACATGCAGAAGATTAAAACTGGATCCCTACAATTTACCATATACAAAAATCAGATCAAGATGTATTAAAGACATAAATATTATCCCAAAATGATAAAAACCCTGGAAGACAACCCAGGTAATACCATTTTGGACATAGGAATGGGCATAGATTTCATGACAAAGACACCAAAAGCAATTACAACAAAAACAAAAATTGAGAAGTGAGACTTAATTAAACAAGAGCTTCTGCACAACAGAAGAAACTATCAACAGAGCAAACAGACAACCTATAGGATGGGAGAAAACATTTGCAAACTATACGTCTGAGAAAGGTCTAATATCCAGAATCTATAAGAAACTTAAACAAATTGAGCAAAAATCAAAGAGCCCCATTAATGCTTAGCTCTCACCTACAAGTGAGAACATGTGGTGTTAGGTTCTATTCCTGTGTTAATTCACTTAGTATAATAGCCTCCATCCATGTTGCTGCAAAGGAGATGATTTCATTCATTCTTATGGCTGCATAGTATTCCATGTAATTTCCTGACATTTTAATGATCGCCATTCTAACTGGTGTCAGATGGCATCTCATTGTGGTCTTGATTTGCATTTCTCCAATGACCAGTGATGATGAGCTTTTTTTCATATGTTTGTTGGCCACATAAATGTTATCCTTCACCTACTTTTTGATGAGGTTGTTTGCTTTTTCTTATAAATTTGTTTAAGTTCTTTGTAGATTCTGGATATTAGCCCTTTGTCAGATGGATAGGTTGCAAAAATTTTCTCCCATTCTGTAGGTTGCCTATTCACTGTAATGACAGTTTCTTTTGCTATTTGGAAGCTCTTTAGTTTAATTAGATCCCATTTGTCAATTTTGGCTTTTGTTGCCATTGCTTTTGGTGTTTTAGTCAGGCACTATGCTGATGACCTGTGTGACAAAATTATCTGTACAATAAACCCCATGACACACAATTTACCCACGTAAGAAACCTACACATGTACCCCCTTGAACCTGAAAAAATGTTGAAAGAAAAAAAAGTGTTATACTTCTATCAGGGTCAAAACTGTTTATATTAGGATTAGAAGTTACTATTGAGTTTGACAGGATGTATTAATAATCCAAATTTATACAAGGTTTACTATTACATTGAGAACAAAATGCCAGTTATGGTGGTTTGAGAATCAATTGAATGAAGACAAAATAGCAAGAGAATATAAAAGGTTTTCATAAATTTCATGGTAAAAGACATAAGAAATATAGGATGATATCATAAAATTGAGAAATAACCTGAAAAATAAAATTTCCTAAGGCAAGTTAATCCACTACAGTGTAATTAGCGTAATTAGGTAAGAATAGCTTGCTCATGTGGTTCAAGCCAAACTTCTAATTCTAATACTGTCACAACATTTTGGCATTACCAATATTCCTTAATCAACCAATTTTCTTGTTCTGAACACGCCCCTTTTAAGTGAGCAGCTATATAATTTTAATACTTTTTTTCTCTCTTTCTCTCTCTCTCTCTCTGTTAATTTTTTCAGTGTCCCTGTAGTGAGTCACGTTCACTAAAAATAAATTTTACTAAGGCATTATGCTACTTATGATAATGATTCTGTCAAATGTTGGAAGCGAAAGAAAATAACAATACCTTTACCACTGAATATTCCACGTTACCGCCCTACTGCTTCACAAAATAATATTGAAGAATTATCATTCCTCTTACTTTTTATGTTGATCTTGTCCAGTATGCCATTTCTTTATTTTCTCCTATTCAAATTTTACACATCCTTCAACGTTGAACTAAAGCCTCATCTCTTCCATATAGTTTGCTGTGACTATCTCAACTTTCTGCCTTTTTTGACCTCATATAGTTCTTAAGCATACTACTGAGCACATGGCTCATAATTATATCCTATTGTCTGTTTTCTTCACCTTGAGTTATATGCCCATGTCTCTTCTCACCAACTTGATTGCATCAACTCCTCTATGGCAGTGAGCTAATTGTGCATCTTTAGTTCTGAGCTTCAACTCCCACTACAAACTTTCTTTCAGTTACTACAACTATACAGAGCACAGGTTAAGGCACCAACAACTTATTAATCATTGAATAATTTTAACATCTTGAAGAAAAGAGAAGAGCAAGTAGAGACACAGAATGTACCTAAACAGACACTTTTCTTTATCAGTGCTTTTAAATTCTGCTACATAATAACTCTAGAGAAGAAAGACAATAGTGTATATATGTGCATAAGCTGAGATTTCCAAGAGAATATAATTTTAGGAGTTACCTTATCAATTTTATCAGCAAGAAACATATCATATTTCTGGCTTGAAATGTACAACTGAAAGGTCTTAGTCTTCTTAAATAAATTTGATATTTTTCCCTACAAAGAGAGATTTATGAAGCTTTTCTGAACCTCTTGAAAAGAATGAATTTCAAAGGTTTGTATCTTAATGCCTGATTTTACCTGCTATACAACCGGGCTATCGTTTAAGCACGACCTAATCTAATCTAAAACAAAAATGATCAATATTCAAAAAGGTTAATTTGAATAATTTCATATGGCCCTGAATATAATAGATCGTTTTGATACATTACTTTAGTTTTTTTTTTAACTTCACGTTTGAAACTGTAAAATTTAAATTACGAGTGCACAGAATTATGCAAAACATTTGACACAGCTGGAAAACTTGTCTAGGTTCAAAATTTAAACAAAACATAGGGATACATGATGCTGAGTTGGCATTTTGAATAAATGTGGGGAATTCCTTAGTAATAATCTCTCACAACTTTGAATCTGGCAAAATTTGTTTTATTATCTTCCTCTCTTTTGGTGAATCTCACACATATATTTTTGGCTTTTTGACACTTCTTCCCTTCTTAAAAATATCACCATATATGGATGTTGTATAATCTCTTGATTCTTCTGGCTTTCCAAGTGAAGTAATACAATGTTACAGATCTTTCCTGTGTTCTTCTGTATTAGAATTTATCTGTGTCTCACACCATCAGGGCCTTTCTCTCTGAAAATTAGAAATAGAATGTTAACCAAATACATTAATTATTCTGTGCAATATCATATTTTAACCTAATCAAGGTACATATCATGAAGGATTTCCTTAAGAAATTAATCTAATAGACTTGCAGCCCCTAGCAGAGGCTTTGGTTGGTGGGGAAGTGGTGTGTTTTTTGGTAGAAGCAGTATGGGTATGTGGTATTCTTCAAACCTGTGGCTGATATAGTAAGGGGTTGTCAAAAAGCTTCCTTTGACGACTATACTAATGATGAACCAGACTGGTAGCACTTCTAAGTTAAGAATTCCCTAAGTTAGACAAAATTTAAGGAATAGCATGAAGGTAAAAAGTAAAGCTTAACAAAAGGCTAATTTTCAAGACTCAACTACCCTCTATTGTTATGGTTCTCAAAATTAGGTATATATGCATCATATCATTTGGACAGCTTGTTATAAAGAGCAGTTTCAGTCCTCTCCTCTCTGAGATTCTGATTGGACATGCCTGGTATCTAGACAAAGAATCTATATTATATGTTCTAATGACAAAGATGGTTACAGTATAGGTGGTCTGAGAAATGTACTCATACAAACTCTGCTGTATAATAAGTGTTCCCCATCAATAGATCCAAACCAAGATGAAATATCTGAAATGTCAGATAAAGAATTCAGAAGGTTGATAATTAAGCTACCAAGGAGCTACCAGAGAAAGGTAAAAACACCTTAAAGAAATTTAAAATAAATTACAACCTAAGGATAATTGATGTTTCTGAGGTATAAAAGTCTAAAAGTTTACAAAATTTATATGAGAAAATAATTGAAGAAAATTTCCTGGCCTTGCTAGAGATCTAGATGTCCAAATAAAAGAAGCTCAAAGAACTTCTGGGAAAATCATTGCAAAAGGATCATCACCAAGGCACATAGTCATCATGCTATCTAAAGTCAACATGAAGGAAATAATTTAAGAGCTGTGAGACAAAAGCATTAGATAACCTAAAAAGGAAAACATATCAGACTAACAGCAGACTTCTCAGTAGAAACCTTACAGGCCAGATGGGATTGAGGTCATATCTTTAGTTTCCTTAAACAACATAATTGTCAGCTGAGAATTTGGTATCCAGTAAAACTAAGCTTCATAAATGAGGGAGAGGTAAAGTCTTTTTCAGACAAACAAATGGTAAAGAAATTTGTCTCTACCAAATAAGCTCTACAAGAAATTCTAAAACGAGTTCTAAATATTAAGACAAAAGCATGATATGATACAAAATACAATCTCCTTAAAGCATAAATCTCACAGGACCTATAAAACAATATCACAGTTAAAAAAATGTAACTAGGAAACAACTAACGTGATGAATAGAATGCTGCCTCATATCTCAATATTAATACTGAATGTAAATGGCCTAAATGCTCCACTTATAAGATAAGGTACAGCATGGCAGAATGGATAAAAATCTACCAAGTATCTGCTGTCTTCAAGAGACTCACCTAACACATAAGGACTCATATAAACTTCAAGTAAAGGGGTGAAAAAATATATGCCCCACAAAAGGAAACCCAAAGTGAGCAAAAGTAGCTATTCTTATATCAGAAAAAAAACAGACTTTTGGCCGGGCACGGTGGCTCACGCCTGTAATCCCAGCACTTTGGGAGGCCGAGGTGGGCGGATCATGAGGTCAGGAGATCAAGATCATCCTGGCTAACACAGTGAAACCCCGTCTCTACTAAACATACAAAAAATTAGCCGGGCGTGGTGGCGTGCACCTGTAGTCCCAGCTGCTCAGGATGCTGTGTCAGGAGAATGGCGTGAACCCAGGAGGCAGAGCTGAGAGTGAGCAGAGATCGCACCACTGCACTGCAGTGTGGGTGACAGAGCGAGACTCCGTCTCAAAAAACAAACAAACAAACAAACAAACAAAAAAACAAAAAAAACCACTTTCAAGCAAAAACAGTAAAAAAAAAAAATCAAGAACATTATATAAAGATAAAATAATTTGTACAGCAGACAGATATTATAATCCTAAATTTATATGTAAATAGCACTGGAGCCCCAAATTTCTAAAACAATTTCTACTAGAGCTAAGAAATGAGATAGATAGCAGAACAATAATAGTGGGGGACTTTAATACTCCACTTACAATACTAGACAGATCTTCAGGAAAAAAAAAAGTCAACCAAGAAACAATGGACTTAAACTATACCCTAAAACAAATGAACTTAACAGGTATTTACAGAACAATCTCCCACCATCTGTAGAATATGCATTCCTCTCATCAGCACATGGAACGTTCTCCAAGATAGATCATATGATAGGCCACAAAACAAGTCTCAAAAATTTTAAGAAAATCAAAAACATTATTTTCCTTTTTTAAATTACACTTTAAGTTCTGGGATACATGTTCAGAATGTTCAGGTTTGTTACATACATATACACGTGCCATGGTGGTTTGCTGCACCCATCAACCTGTCATCTACATTAGGTATTTCTCCTAATGCTATCCCTCTCCTAGTCCCCCACCCCCTGACAGGCCCCAGTGTGTGATGTTCCCCTCCCTGTGTCCATGTGTTCTCTTTGTTCAACTCCCACTTATGAGTGAGAACATTAGGTGTTTGGTTTTCTATTCTTGTGTTAGTTTGCTGAGAACGATGGTTTCAAGCTTCATCCATGTCCCTGCAAGACATGAACTCATCCTTTTTTATGACTGCATAACATTCCATGGAGTATATATACCACATTTTCTTTATCCAGTTTATCATTGATGGGCATTTGGGTTGGTTCCAAGTCTTTGCTATTGTGAACAGTGCTGCCATAAACATACGTGTTCATGTGTCTTTATAGTAGAATGATTTATAATCCTTTAGGTATATACCCAGTAATGGGATTGCTGGGTCAAATGATATTTCTAGTTCTAGATCCTTCAGGAATCACCATACTGTGTTCCACAGTGGTTGAACTAATTTACACTCCCACCAACAGTGTAAAAGCGTTCCTATTTCTCCACATCCTCTCCAGCATCTGTTGTTCCCACGATATTGATTCTTTCCTTAAGTTGACAAGCAACTTTGGCAAAGTCTCAGGATACAAAATCAATGTGGAAAAATCACAAGCATTCTTATACACCAATAATAGACAGAGAGCCAAATCATGAGTGAATCCCTATTCACAATTGCTATAAAAAGAATAAATTTCCTAGGAATACAACTTACAAGGGATGTGAAGAACCTATTCAAAGAGGACTACAAACCACTGCTCAAGGAAATAAAGGAAGATACAAACAAATGGAAAAACATTCCATGCTCATGGATAGGATATAAATATTTTTAATATTTCATTATAAATTATTTGATTTATGAGTAACAGGAGTGTATGTATAATTTCAAAATTCATATTTTAAAACATATTTATTGTCATTGAGCATTTGTTAATTGATATTTATGCCAATAATATATTCTGTTGGATACCTTGCCTTTTTATATTGCTGAAATGTCTCTTATTTTAATGGTTACTCTTGAAGTTTTACCATGCATTCTTAACAAATTATAAACTTGACTTTCTGCCTCAATCATGCAAAATTCTTATAACACCTATAATACAAATCATCCACTTCAAAACAAACTTTAAAATAAATCACAAAATTATCATTCTTTTATTTTAAAAAAAATTGATTAATCTACATGTAATCTACTAGCAACCTCTTTTTTTATTTTTCACTTTTATTTATTTATTTATTTATTTATTATTATTATTATTATACTTAAAGTTCTAGGGTACATGTGCATAACGTGCAGGTTTGTTACATATGTATACTTGTGCCATGTTGGTGTGCTGCACCCATCAACT
>NW_012108064.1:1133409-1151096 GCF_000951045.1 Mandrillus leucophaeus | reverse complement strand
GGTTTTCTGTTCTTGTGATAGTTTGCTAAGAATGATGGTTTCCAGCTGCATCCATGGCCCTACAAAGGACACAAACTCATCCTTTTTTAATGAAGAACTTTTACTGTCATTTCCCTTCCTCAAATTACATTCTTTAAAACCTGCTTTAGTGAAAGGTTTACTGGTGGTAAGCTGTTTTAGGTCTTATCTATATGAAAGTATATTTATCATTATTGAAAGATAACTTTCAGAGTACTCAATTCTAGATTAAAAGCTATTTTTCTCCCAGCATTTGATGATATTATTTTATTTTATTTTTCCTTTGGCTTCCATTGTTGCTGCTGAGATCTCTGCCATAAATCAAATGGTAAAAAAAGGAGGTTAAAAAAAAAAAAGAGGAATGTTCAGGAGTAACTGCTGCAAAGCCTATATAAAACCTTTACATTACCCATATAAAAGGCACCCCAGAGATTTGATTTTATTCATTTTTTGTTTGTTTGTTTGTTTGTTTGTTTCTGCTTATTAAAAAGACAATACTATTAAGTTCTGAAGGGGAAACAATTCAGATTTTACTCTTTTTAGTAATACTATGTGGTATCCATTTGTTATAATTTCATATTTAAGAGTTATTCATCTTTATTAAGTGCTCTGGCAGAGGAAAAATGCAAACAAATAAATGAAAAAGCTGGCAATGTACATTTCCTGCTTAATCTTCCAATTAATTTCTAAATTAGGATGCTAACTACCTAAAAACCATCAAGCACCAGCTAGACTTTAAATTTCCTTTATTACTTTCCTGTATCTACCCTCCGATATATTCAGAGTATCACTGGATATAAACCCCAAACTGCACTATATTTCGAACAGATTTCTTTCTGAAGACCAATAGCTATGAACTATGCAGAGCATTAAGCCACCCTAGCAGGCAGGAATACAATAAAAGCAGGTAGTTTTTATTCATCTTCTGTGCTGAGTATGTTTGTGAAAAATCAAATTATTTTCCCTCTAGGGTATCTTCATTGGGATAGTTAATCTAATTTCTTGCTGCTTTTTGCTTTTCTCCTTTCATTTTCTTTTCTGACTTCTATGTTTAGAGGATTTCAAAAAATGTTTTATGCTGCTGAATATAGGTAGATTTATTGAGGAAGTTACACTGACTAAATTCTCATCTTACTCCTGTTCTTCTCCACATCAAAGGGTTAGGCAAAGGAGAGCTTTTGCTGAAAATCCGCTTTAGTTTCTCCAAATCTTAAATTATTTACCACTCTTGTTTTGTAGAAAATATTTTGATAGAAATGAAAGCCCCAGCAATAATGTGTGATTACTTTCTAAAGCTTACATGTTGACTGGCAAGAGATACAATATGAAGATGATTCTACGGAAGTCACCTTTTGAAGAAAAAATACATGCTGTATTAAGAATCTCATTAAACATGATTTGTTCTGACATAGATCCAAGAATACTGTAGGTTATATCTCGACCTCTTACAATTTACTGGACACAGTCAAAATATCAGAGAATATAGCTAGTTCCTTCCTTCGATATCAACCTTAGAAATAATTACCTTAAATTACACTTTCTAATCCTATATGGTATAATACATCAACAAATTTAAATGTAGCATTAATTTTTCATCTATACTCAGACTCTGTCTCTACAAAATCATTTATTTTCTCCTGAATGTGAATTATTAGCTATTATTGCTCTACTTTGAATAAATTCCTGATCGCGAGGCTCAAAACAGGGTTTTTGAATCACTAATTATCAGGGAAATAAAAATCAAATCCCCAGTAAAATGTCACCTCACTCCAATTAGAATAGCCATTATAAAAAAGAAAAAAAAAATCACCAAACACTGGCACAGATTCAGAAAAATTGGGAACCTTTATTGTTGGTAATGTAAATTAGTACAACCATTTTTTTTTGTTGTTGTTTTTGGTTTTTTTTTTTTTTGAGACAGAGTCTCACTGTGTCACCCAGGCTGGAGTAGACTGACTGCAATCTCTACTGCCTGGGTTCAAGCGATTCTCGTGCTTCAACCTCCCAAGCAAAACCCTTGGGGTTTTACCACCACACCTGAGCCTCCATAAGTGCTAGGATTACAGGCATGAGTCATCATGCCCAGCCAGATAAGAAATTATTAATAAGCTCTGGTGTTCTATTGCCCAGTAGGTATACTATAGTTAACAATATTGCATATTTCAAAATAGCCATAAGAGAAGATTTTGAATATTCTCACCATATAGAAATAATAAATAGTGAAGGTGGTAAATATGCTAAATACACAGAGTGGTTACATGTATCAAAGCATCACACTGTACCCTATAAATATGTTCAATTATGTGTCAATTAACAATAAGATAAAACAAATAAAATAGAGTTTTGTCCAGGTACAGGGGCTCCTGTAATCCCAGCATTTTGAAAAGTCAAGGCGGGCAGATTGCTTGAGGCCAGAAGTTTGAGACCAACGTGGGCAACATTGCAAGACCCGTCTTTGTTTAAAAGCAAACAAAGAAACAAAAACAGGGTTTTTGAGACTCAGTTTTTGCTTGTTTTCTGTTTTCTCTTTTGTTCTTATGGATATAGCATCATTGACTTGGTAGGCAACAATGAAAAGAAGAGCAAAAAAGACATGACGAAGTCAGGTTTCTAAGTGCAGGCCTACTATCAACTATAGGAAGTTACTTGGTTAATAATTTTCTAGATGCCAATGTCTTCTTTTGTAAACAAAGTGTTAAACTACTGTGTTTCTAAGAATTCCTAAATGTACATAACTATCATTATCTGATATCTAAAAGTATAAATGTAAAGCAATAATAGTTTATACTGAAATTAACATAAGAAAAATGGATAACAATTACTGCTAAAAATGTACATAGAAAATAATATGTTAGAGAGAGCCTAAGGAAGAAAACATAGCTTTTGGAAGCATGATTGGATAAGGCTTAACAGCATAAACTATGGTCTCAAACACATTTGAATTTGTATCTGGTAAATAATAGTAACATTAGGGCAATAAAATTAAAGTAAGATATCAAAATTAATGTAATTTTTTTTTTGTTGTTGTTGTTCTCTGAGTGAGATAGAAAACCACTGGAGAATCTTGAGCATAGAAATCATATGATTTGACCTACATTTTTAGAAGACCATTCTGGCTGAAGTGGCAAGAATAGACTTGGAGAGGGGGGCAAAAGCAGAAATAGACCATTTGGAAGATCAAATTATTTGGGAGATCACCCAATTGGGGTGTGAATAAGAAAAATCTAGAATAATGATAGGATTTTAGCCTGAGCAATTGGGTAGTTGGTGATACAGTGTTAGTGATACACAGAAGAATGAAGAAGAAATAATTTTGGAGAGAAACAGCATAAGTTCTGTTTATATATATTAATTTGACATGCAGATTATACATTCAACTAGAGATGTCGACGAAGTAGTTGGATATATGAGTCTGAAGGTAAAGAGAGAAGTCTGTGCTAGAGATATAAATTTAGGAGTCAACAGTATGCAGAATATATTTACATCCATGAGACTGCTTAGGGTCACAAAGGGACTTGGTAGTGACAAAATAGAAAGGGTCCTAAGACTAAGGGTCCTAAGACTATATCTCAAGAACAGCTGATGGTATCAGTGCCCTGCCCATATCCCCTTGACATTCATAATTTTTGTGTATACCAGCCCACTTTCCAATGGTCAGCAACTATGCATCTTTACTTTGTCTCCTTTTAAAGATTACCTCTGGACACTAAAGTCTAATCTGTCCTAACACACAGAAAACTAAAAATTCACTGAGGAGCACCTTCCAATCCATGAAAAGAGTTGTGAAATACCTTTTTTCATTCACCCCTTATGTGGGACAACAACATGGTGTATGTTCTACACTAACTCTCATAATGACTATTGGGAAAAGCTTCCTCTAAGATACAATAAAAGCTTGTTTGATAACTCACCCTACATTAGTTGTTTTCTTTCCATGCTTTATTTCTCTGTGTGCTTATTGGCATTTAAACAGGATCTGCTCCAGGAAGAAAAACAAAAAACAAATAATACTGAAATATTGCAATATTTAGATACTGTATAGATAACAAGAGCCATCAATGTGGCTGAAAAAAAAGTGGTTGTGAGATAGGAGAAGAACACTTTATCATCTGTATTAGATGCTAACGATAGGTCAAGTAAGATAGACTGAAAGTGGCTATTGAATTTAACATCATAGAAGTCATTGATAGTCCTGAAAAGAGAACAAAATTTTGATTCAAATGAGTCTAAGAAAATAAGGAGTGCATTTGTAGAGAGCAATATATCAACTATTTGTTCAAGGAGTGCTGCATGAGCAAGGTAGATTAAAAAACAAAACAAAACAGACAAACAAACAAAAAAAACCAGTTAGTAGCTACAGAAATACATGAGTAAAAAGGCTTTATTTCATTTTACTTTTCAGTAGATCCCCCTTATCTGTGGTTTTGCTTTCCATGGCTTCCATTACCTATATTCAACTATGGTCCAAATACACTAACTGGAAAAATTCAGAAAGAAAAAAATTATAATTTTTAAATTGCATACTTAGTTCTAAGTAGCATGATGAAGGCTTGTGCCATCCTGCTCCATCCTGCCCAGTATGTGAATTACCACTGTGTCCAGTTACTCCATGCTGTCTATGGTACCCATCCATTAGTCATTTAGTAGTCATCTCCATTATCAGATTGATTGTCTGGTATTTCAGTACTTGTGTTCAAGTAACTCTTATTTTACTTTATAATGGCCTTGAAGTGCAAGAGCAGTGATATTCACATAGTTAAAATTGCTCTATTTTATTATTAGTTATTAACATTAATCTCTTACTGTGCCTAATTTATAAAATTAAACTTTATCATAGGTATGTATTATGTATAGAAAAACATATACTATACATAAGAATCAATATTGTTGGTGGTTTCAGGCATTTACTGGGAATTGTGGAATGTATCCCTACATAAAATGGGGAGAGACTACTGTATTTTTTAAGATTATAGGATTAACAGGATATTTGCATGCTAATGAGAATAATCTAGTAGAGAAAAGTTTTAATAATTAAGAAAAGTGGGAATATTGATAGAGTGATATGCTTGAGTAGTTTATATTACATGGGCTAGAGTGCACAAGTGGAGTAGCTGGTCTTCGAAAGGAGAACAGAATAGTTGAACATAGTAATGTAAGGAAAGGTAGAGTATATTAGAATACATGCAGGTAGATGTGGTGAGACATGAAGGAATGTCTGAAAATTACCTCAAGAATGCAATATGGGATACCTGGGCAACGATGAAGCTGGTTCTGGTGATCAACTTCATCTCCCAGCAGGATGGGCTGCATTTGAAATCAGTTCATAGGTGACCGAAGTTTTCTTTCCCATTCTGTAACTCAAACAGAAAGGGCTATACCTTTGCAAAGACGTAGATACCAGGCAGTTCCCTTTCCAAGATACCTCTTTCAAACTGTTGTCACCTAAGCCTAGACATCTTGACACTCCAGTAGTCTGAATATACTTTCATTAGATAAGGTGTCTTGCATGTTTGGTGCCACTTAACAAATTACCACTGACTTAATAGGTTAAAAGTACAGCATATATATTATCTCATACTTTTTTTTGTAGGTTGAAAGTCTGGGTGGGCTCAGATAGATTATTTCCTCAGGATTTTACAAGGTGAACATAAAGATGTCAGTAGAACTAGGTTCTTATTTGGAGGCTCTAGGAGAGAATTCACTTCTAAGCTCATTGAGGTTAACATAATTCACTTTCTTTCAGCTGAGGTCCTTGTTTCCTTGCTGGCCATCACCTGGAAGCTATATTTAGCTCTCAGATCCTTTCTGTGTAACCTTCTCCAACCTTAGTGCTAGCAATGGGATATCTCCCTTGAGTCGAATCTTTCTCAGGTTTCACCAATCTTTCTGACATGTTCCTCCCCTACGCTTTTGAAATTGGCCAGAAAGTCCTCTGCTTTTAAAGGAGGCATCTGATTAGGTTAATCCCACTCAGATCTTTCTTGAGGTCAAATTATTAGTAAATTTAATTACATCTGCAAAATCCTTTTTTCCGCATCATATAAGAGAATCACAAGACTGACATCAGGGGACCTAGATAATTCTGCCTACTACAATATGGATTCTGGTTTCCACGATATAGTTCTCTCCCACATGCAAAATACATTTGCTCCATAGTAAGTGTCTCAACCTTTTTTTCCCAATATGAGCTCCAGTTCAAAATTTCATCATCTGCATCTAAATGTCAGTATCTCATTAGCTCAAGTTGAAAATTTTCATCTAGATTATCTTAGCTCAAAGTTCAAAATCTCATTATGTAATTCAGGTGCTCAGGTGGAAATAAGGCTCCTGGACATGAAAGTCATCTCCATATGAGGACCAACAAAAGAAATGAGACAAGTTGTTTTTCCTCACTACTCCCAATGTACAATGATGGGACAAGCATAGGAAAAGAGCTTTAGACATTGATTCAAAAAGGGGGGAAAAAAAGGTAAAAAGGAGTCTTGTATCTAAGCAGGTGGAAATCCAACCAGGCTGTAGCAGGAAGTCAGGGACCCTGAATCTCGGAGGGACCAGCTGGAGTCATGGCAGAGGAACATAAATTGTGAAGATTTCATGGACATTTATTTATCAGTTCCCAAAATTAATACTTTTATAATTTCTTACGCCTGTCTTTACTGCAATCTCTGAACATAAATTGTGAAGATTTCATGGACATTTATCAGTTCCCAAATAATACTCTTATAATTTCTTTTGCCTGTCTTTACTGTAATCTCTTAATCCTGTTATCTTCGTAAGCTTAGAATATATGTCACCTCAGGACCACTATTGTACAAGTTGACTGCAGAACATGTGTGTTTCAACAATATGAAACTTCAGAGCAAGAGTGGGCAGGGTCATTACACTGGAATAAAAATCTACTGCGTATCTTATAGATTACTTAAATCTCACTATGCCTCTCCATAAGATGATGAAAGGACTGTGAATGTCATATGCTTCTCTTGATACTCTTCTTGTTGACCACCATTTTGTAACTTTTATCAATAAAGCCTATTTCTTAATTTGTTTTGTATCATATTATTAAATTAATTATTAGTCCCTTTGGTGTCAACTGTGAAGAGTTGCATATCAGCTTGGTAGATGTGGTGGAAGGGGCTGGATATTCTCACCTGATTTATTCCAATTTCTTACTGAAATGAGAGGTAAGAGAATTAACTGAATGGCAATGTGGTGAGATTTTGAAGATTTGAGGTGAAAAGAAAGTTTGAAATAGTCTATAGTAAGCAGAAGAGAGTATGGGCCTGGAAAATATAATCATATTGCTGGGCAGTGTGAAAAGCACACTGATATGGTTTGGCTCTGTGTCCCCACCCAAATCTCATCTTGAGTTTTAATCTCCATGTGTTAGAGGAGGGGCTTGGTGGGAGTTAATTGAATGGGGGGGTGGAATTCTCACTTGCTGTTCTTGTGATAGTGAGTGCATTCTCATGAGATCTGATGGTTTAAAACTGTTTAGTGCTTCCCCCTTCTTTCACTCTCTTCCTCTTTCTTCTCTGTCTGTCTCTCTCTCCCTCTCTCTCTCACCACCAAATGAAGAAGCTTCTTGCTTCCTCATCAAATTCTGCCGTGACTACAAGTTTTCTGAGGCCCCCTAGCCATGCTTTCTGTTAAGACTATGGAACTGTGAGTCAGTCAATCCACTTTTCTTCATGAATTATCCAGTCTCAGGTAATTATTTATATCAGTGTGAAAACGAACTAATACAGAGAATTGGTACCAGGAGAGTGAGGCACTGCTCTAAAGATACCTGAAAATGTGGAAGCAACTTTGGAACTGGGTAATGAACAGAGGTTGGAAGAGTTTGGAGGGCTCAAAAGAATACAGGAAGATGTGGGAAAGTTTGGAACTTCCTAGAGACTTATTGAACAGTTTTGACCAAAATGCTGACAGTTATATGGACAATAAAGTCCAGACTGAGGTTGTCTCAGATGGAGATGAGGAACTTATTGGGAACTGGAGCAAAGATCTCACTTGTTATGCTTTAACAATGACACTGGCATAATTTTTCCCCTGCTATCGAGATCTCTGAAACTTTAAACTTGAAAGAGGTAATTTAGGATATCTGCTGGAAGAAATTTCTAAACAGCAAAGCATTCAAGAAATAGCCCGGCTGCTCCTAATAGTGTACAGTCACATGTGTTCACAAAGAGATGGTCTGAAATTAGAACTTATGTTTAAAAGGGAAGCAGAGCATAAAAGTTTGGGGAATTTACAGCCTAACCTTGTAGTAGAAAAGAAAAACCCATTTCCTGGGGGAGAAATTCAAGCTGGCTGCAAAACTTTTTATGACTAAAGAGAAGCAGAATGTTAATAGCCAAGACAGTGGGGAAAAAATGTCTCCAGGGCATATCAGAAACCTTCACAGTAGCCCATTCCATCACAGGCCCAGAAGCCTAGGAGGAAAAAAATGTTTCATGGGCCAGAGTCAGGGCCCAATTGCTCTGTGCAGCCTCAGGATATGTCACCCTGCATTCCAGCCACTCTAACTCCATCTGTGGCTAAAAGGGGCAATAGTACAGCTCATACCATTGCTTCAGAGGGTGAAAGCCTCACACCTTAGTAGCTTCCACGTGGTGTTGGGCCTGCATGTGCACAGAAGGCAAGAGTTAAGGTTTGGTAGTCTTCACTTAGATCTCAGAGGACATATGGAAATGCCTGGATGTCCAGGAAGAAGTTGGCTACAGGGAAAAGCCCTCATGAAGAATCTGTCTTAGCACAGTGTAAAGGTGAAAAGTGGGGTTGGAGTCCCACACATAGTCGTCACTGGGGCACTGCCTAGTTGAGCTGTGAGAAGATGGCCACTGTCTTCGAGACCTCAGAATGGTAGGTCCCCTGACAGCTTGTACTGTGCACCTCAAAAAGCTGCAGGTACTCAATACCATCCCATGAAAGCAGCCATGGGGCTGTACCACGCAGAACCACAGGGGTGGAGCTTCCCAAGGGCTTGGGTGCCCACCCCTTATATCAGTGTGCTCTGGATGTGAAACATGGAGTCAAAGAAGACGATTTTGGAGCTTTAATATTTGATGGCTGCCCTGCTGGATTTTACATTTGTGTGGTGACTGTAGACCCTGGTTTTGGCCAATTTCTCTCTTTGGAAATGGGAGCATTTACCCATTGCCTGTACCCTTATTGTATCTTGGAAGTAACCAACTTGTTTGTGATTTTACAGGCTCATAGGCAGAAAGGACTTGCCTTATCTTAGATGAGATTTTGGACTTGGACTTTTGAGTTAATGTTGGAATGATTTAAGACTTTGAGGGACTATTGGGAAGGCATAATTGGTTTTGAAATGTGAAAAGGACATGAGATTTGGGAGAGTCTAGGAGTGGTATGACATGGTTTGGCTCTGTGTCCCCACCCAAATCTGATCTCAAATTGTAATCCCCAGGTGTCAGAGGTGGGGCCTGGGAGGAGGTAATGGAATCTATGGGGGCAGACTTCCCCCTTGCTGTTTTTGTGATAGTGAGTGATTTCTAATGGAATCTGATGGTTTAAAACTGTGTTGTGATTCCCCCTTTGCTCTCTCTCTCTCTCTCTTCTGCCACCACGTAAGATGTGCTTGCTTCCCCTTCACTGTCTGCCATGACGGCAAGTTTCCTGAGGCCCCCTAGCAATGCTTCCTGATAAGCCTGTAAAGCTGTACATCCATTAAACCTCTTTTCTTCATAAATTACCCAGTCTCAGGTAGTCATTTATAGCAGTGTAAAAACAAAGTAATACACACACTCATTGTCAGTGATCATGTATTTAAAGTGAATCCGGTCAGTTCAACGTGTCTCACTTCACACTATACCAGGCAAGGAGAAAAGATGGTATTCATGCCATTAATCCCTTAATAAATACAAATATTAAACCATTCAATGGCTTCCCATGGTTTTTATAATGATGGCGAAATTCTGTAATGTAATCCACAAAAGCTCTCATGTTCTAGTCCTTTCCTACCACTCTAGCCTCATGTCATATCACACTCATTTTTGCTTTCTTATGTTACCATCACATGAAGATTATTTCTTGTCTTTAAACCTGTTGTACTGCATCCCTTCTCAGAAATATCTACTTTTTATCCCTGGAATGTGAATACCTCTACTTTTTGCCTAATAGATGCATAGCCATCTTTCAAAGTGTAGCTAAAATAGAACTTGCTCCCCAAAGCATTTGTTGGCCCTCCCCAGGATAAATACAAGTTTCCTGTGCTTTATTTTTACGTATATTGTCTTAAAATGCAAGCTGCATGTAGTCAGGGATACTGACTCATGCCTATACAAAGTATTTTCCAAATGCTTTTTGAATGAATCCTTTTTCTCAGTTCTACCTTATCTATAATCTGTTACTAGTAAGAATAACTAATTCTTGTGACAAGTTTTTAAATCCTAACCACAGAGTTTTTAAATAGAAAAAAAATTAAAAAGGAGAGTTTGTATTTAGAACAGAACTGTCTACAATCTGGTGTGAGAGGAATGTGGGTTGTGAGTAAAGGAAAATATATTCTATGTTTAGGGGGCTAAAATATAAAATTAGCTAAAATAACAAAGTTATTTTTAATCAAATTAGAAACATAAGAAGGTTTATTTTGGGTTTTGAAAGGCATCATGAATTATAAAATGTTATCTGTATAATCAGAAAATGTCATATCCGATGATGTTAAATCTAGGAAGAAATACAAATATCAATCACTGTGGCATATATTCATACTCTTTCAGCTTTATAGAAAATAGAAGTTGAATTTGATTATCTCAGAATTTGCATGATTTACTGACCTTATATGACCTGTGCGAAACAAAGTTTAAAAAAATATATACCCTACTATCATATTAGGTTAACTAGATTTTTAAAGTTCTGTCTCTTGGTTTCTACCAAATTTCATTCACATTCATTACTCCATTTGTTTAATATTATATTTAGAGGAATATATGCTACTAAGACAGAATTTTAAGTTTCTAAGATACATACATAACCTCTGAATGAGCATACATTTCTTTGTGCAATAGTAACTGATAAAGTAAGAAGGAGAGTAGGATATGTAAGACTTCACAGTCTGTCTTAAAGATCAAAGTACCTAAAACACAATCCTTATTTGTATTTTTAACAGTAAAATTCCTTCAAATGGGTACAAAATTAATTATCCATCATTTCACTATTAGTTGAAGAGCCGAGAGGTTGGAAATGGAATATCTGTTCATAGAAATGAATTTGAAAGAAAGGATGATGTTTATTAGGATAATAAGGACCGGAGAGCTCATGGGTGAATTTTGTCACTATTTTCTCTATCTGTCACTTCCATTAAAATGTGAGCTGCATGAGTATCTTCCTACGTATGGTGATTCCTGGTTTATAGTAAGTTCCAAATATTTCTGGTACTGGCCTTTCTTGTTTCCATAAAATCAGAAGCATATATTCTTATACTTTCTCACCACTTTTGTCCCTTCTTGATCAAAATTCTGATACCATTCCTTTCCTTGGCTAACAGAAAATTGTCTTTTATATAATATCTGGGGATCGTTATTGGGCTTTTTAACATTGCAATTATACAAACAGATTATGCTCTTGCTTTGATAAGTCTAAAATGCGTTTTATAGTAATTGTCTCAGTAATCTTACATAATTCTGAATAAATGCTTCATTTGCATTAGTTTTCACAATTTTTGAAGTACTTTTACATAATAATATCTAAGCCTCACAAGAGCCCTTTGAAATACAAAGAGAGCGTATTTTATCTGCATCTTCCATTTACAGGTGAGTTAACTAAAATTCAGAAAAATTAAGCAATTTAACCCAGCAGCTCCTCATTTCCTTTGCTTGCCTCAGTAAGTAGAAAAGATGAAACTTAATCTCATATTTTATTCTCCTATCTCAGTGTCCTATCTTCTTTCCTCCTCTGTACTCCTCTACAATAAGTGATATTTTCTCAGAACACATACATATACATACATACACACACACACACACACACGTACATACACATATATATACACATATACATATACACATATATGTATATATAGAGAGAGATAGATAGATATAAAATTCTTTTGAGACAGAGCCTTACATTGTTATTCAGGCTGGAGTGCAGTGGTACAGTCATAGCTCACTGCAGCCTCTATCTCCTGGGGTCAACTGACCCTCTTGTCTCAGCCTCCTGATTACTTAGAACTATAGGCATGCACCACCATCTCTAACTTATTTTATTTTATTTTTATTTATTTATTTATTTATTTATTTATTTATTTATTTTGAGATGTAGTCTCACACTGTTGCCTGGGCTGGAGTGCAGTGGCATGATCTTGGCTCACTGCAACCTCCGCCTCCCAGGTTCAAGCGATTCTCCTGCCTCAGCCTCCCGAGTAGCTAGGATTACAGGCACCCATCACCAGACCTGGCTAATTTTTTTTTTTTGTATTTTTAGTAGAGAGGGGGTTTCACTATGTTGGCCAGGCTGGTCTCGAACTCCTGACCTCGTGATCCGCCCACCTCAGCTTCCCAAAGAATTGGGATTACAGGCGTGAGCGACTGCATCCGGACATTTTATCTTCTTGTAGAGATAACATCTCGCTATATTTTTCAAACTGGTCTGGAACTCCTGGCACAAGCAATCCTCCCACCTTGGTCTCCCACAGCACTGAGATTGCAAGCATGAGCCACCATGCCTGGCTGTCAGAATAATTTTTAAATGAAAAGAAAACAATTGAAAATTAGATTATATTGCAACTTCAAAATTTTAACAAATCCAAACACTTTTTACGTTGCCTCTAACTTTGGTTTCATACCAATGTCCTCTTCATTTAACTTCTACTTGCTGGATATTTACTAAACTATACTTCAGGCATTATTTTTAAACACGGATGATGTAGTTGTAAATGAGATCATTATGACCTTTACCTTCATGAAATTTACAGTCTAGTAAAAACTTAAGGAGTTCTATAGGCATTTAAAATAAACTGAGGTAAGAGTGCAATGAGAGAGAAAGAATAGATGTTATATGAGTGCATATAACCTACATATGGTGGCTCAATAATAGCTTATCAGATAAAGTGCTTTAAAACTGAGACCAAATTCTACATAGGACAGCATTTTTGAAAGCATGTGAAGTCATTCCACATACTCTAGAAGCATATGCATGGTCCTCAGATTGTACTTACCAATACCTTATAGTGCTTGCCATTGTAATCCATAGCATGATATTGGTGATGATATTTTGGGTGTGCCGAGAAGCCTGGCAGTCAATTTCTATTAATGCTGCAATGAGCTGTTTGCTGGAGTCAATTCCTTGCTTTTGTTAGCTCAGCTGAAAAATATTTCTCTGACTTAGGTTCCTAGAAATTATTAACTTGAAAAATAGACCCAGTTGCTAGGTGTTTTATCTTCATTATTTACCTAAAGAATAGTATAGTATAAAAGTGACAGTTATATGGCTGTGACTATCACATCATTTCAAGAAAAATGTATACCTTAGAATTATAGAAAAAGAGTAACAACATAAAGATAACAAATATATATGTGTATATTATGTATGCACACATATAGTGCCTAATTTATGCCATTTACTTTACATATATTACCTAATGAAATTTAACTCTATAATTCTAGGAGTCAGACAATATTATCCCCATTTTATAGAGAAGAAGAAACTGATAATAAAAGACATTAATCATTGGTCGAATGTGATTGGTGATAAGGAATAGAATCAGAATTAAAACCTGGATTTGTCAAAAGTTCACATTTTTCCACCACAGCACAGAGAGTTGGATGTATATATTAGAAATCAACATGTCAACAACTATATTTTATTGATCTGGAAACCGAGGTACAAATTAAGTAATTTACCCAAAGGCACAAGTCATGGGGTATGAAATAAATGAGAACATGGGTCTATCGACTTCATGTCATGGGTCTTTCCACTAAAGGTACAGGTTTTTTTTTGTTTTTGTTTTGTTTATTTTGTTTTGTTTCCACAATAGATCACCTTTCAGATCTGAAGTAAAACTCAGAATAAAGCAATATTACCATGAGTCTCTAAACACATGCATCTAGACCTTATGATTTTCCTGTGTTGAATAATATTTGCCTTTTATATTCCTATTAAAAGTACATTGGGGCTTAAATAAGCATTCATGTTTGAAGTTCCAATGGGGGCTAATATTTTATTCCTGTTGAAATAAGTGCCCTGGAAAATATGTAGAAGATAATCTCTGTTCATCAGGACCATTAAATATAGAAACTTTGGAACTTTTTTCTTCCATTCTCTGTAGAACAAGAACAGGTCATTACTTTACTGACACGCATAAAATACATCACATTTTCTGTTCTACTGATGTTGTAAATTCAATGCCAATTCTCCAGCCACATTGGTTATGAGCATAAAGCATACCACGTAACCTCAAATTTCTAATGGTGAAAAGTTTAAACATGAATGGATATTGCTGAGAAATGCTGCTTTCTTTGATATTATAGCTGAGTATCTGTCTCCCTCCCCCGCAGATGATTTCTTCAGCATGTTAGAGCAGTGAGGAATGGTTTTAGTCTCATACTAAGGTAAAGTGAAGACCTTGGTCACATAATATACATATTTCATTTTTTCAAATTTCTGAATCTTGAGTAACTTTTCCCTTGTAACTAGTTTATAGTTTCTAAAAGAAGTTATTGTCCAAAGCTGTAAGAACTTAAGAATTCTCTGATAAGCATGTGAATGAATGGAGGGAGACTGAAAAAACAAATTAAAATGGTGAGGTATGATAGGGGAGCAGCTGCATAAGAAAATCAAAATAGGAACAATAAAGTTTATTACAGTTACAATACAGGTTATTCTGACTTTGAGGAAGCATCATACGGTGTACTTCTCAGTCTATTTCCAAAACATTCTATTATTATTTTGTCTGTTTTATAGGTCTCTGCAATCTCTAGCACTAGGGGGTTTCTGGATTTGGATCACATAACAGTGAACAAATTGATGTAAAAATAACTTTAAAAATGTTAAAGCAGAAGACCACAGTGATCTTAGAATACTGAGACAAATGCTCTCATTACTATACATGTTTGGATGATAAATTATTGTAATAAATGCAACTTTAGGTGGTTTGAAGGGGTAGTCTGAATGAAAATGAAGTGTCAAGAATACACCCACCTTGATACAGGCGGCAAGGAGGTCCTATAATTGTAGCCTGCCAATGAAACCTATAACATCCAACAGAACACTGTGCTAGAGGACCAAGGACAAAAATCCTAAATTCCTTAGTAATCTGCTTCAGTTACATAGTTTGTGCTTTTTCCCTGGCTCCTCACTATCCCAGTGTGTGCTCAAAGGTCCAGCCAAAATTCTTTATTATCCAGGCAGCCAGGAAGAATTGTCTTGGTCTCACATCGTCTCTGCCAGACACAGACAAAAAGGGGTCAGGGCCTCCCTCAATCTGTGGCTTTGACCTCCACCATACAAGGCAGCTGGTGCCTCCTGGGCCCTATGGAGCTCTCATGCATGACACTTGGAAATGCTGAACAGGAGAATGAAGTGTAGTAAAAAAAGCTAAAACTGAGGGACTATATTGGCTTAAAGTGGACAAAGAAGAAACATTTAAAATCACTCTAAGCTAGTCACTTGGTGTGGTTTTAGTGACGCAACAGAAATAGTAAAAGGGAGTGTGGACCTCAGCTGGTCCTATTGCCTTTTTCCTCACTATTCCCACCAGCTAGTCATTATTTGCCTGCAAGTCTGGCAATCGTTTGGCTTATGTGAGGAACAAGTGGGATACCATTGTCACACTCCCATGTTCTCAGGCTACCTTATGTCCTTTCTGAGCTAAGGCTGGAAATAAATAACTTCCACTGCAGTGTCTTATTTTTCTTCCTGAACTCTTAGCTCACTTCTTTTGAATGCCTTATCTTGTTCTGATAGGCTACAAACAGGATTTTATGTATTTATTTTGTTTCTAGATAATAACGCAATGTGATGTCACTTACATACTTATTTTGCTTTTATACTCTTATTTCTAATATGTCTATATAATATATATTATATATAATATATATTAGTGGCATGTGAAAGTCTTTATTGCATAATCTAAACCCAAGTAATTATTCACATTAATAGTTTGGTGTATACTGTTGCAGATCCATCCCATGTTTATAGACACATAAACATAAATGCAAATTGGATAAATTCAAAAGAGAATATAAGAAAGAAGTTAGCAGGTGGACTGGGTATAACTATACTAATGGAAACAGAAAGAATGCTGATATACTTATAGAACAATATTACCCCACCAGTATTGTACGTTATCATTATACAACCTCTCTATAAGTGAGAATATTTTTGCCCTTATATTAACCTTCAGTCCTTCTCTCTCTTTCAATGCCCATGATACATCTGTATTTTTAATTGTTGGGGTTTGATAACAACTACCTTCTGTTCTGTAATCATAAACAATTATATCTCTTTTTAAATTATTTTCATAGCTAACATTATACTAAACAGCGAAAAGTTGAAAGCATTCCCCTGAGAACTCGAACAAGACTAGGATGCCCACTTTCACCATTTCTATTCAACATAGTACTGGAAGTCCTAACCAGCGCAATCAGACAAGAGAAAATAAATATAGAGCATCCAAATTGGTAAAAAGGAAGTTAAACTGTCACTGTTCACTGAAGATATGATCGTATACCTAGCAAGTTCTAAAGACTCATCCAAAAAGCTCCTAGAACTGAAAAATAAATTCAGAAGAAGCTCAGAATGCAGAATCAATGTACACAAATCAATAGCGCTGCTATATACCAAAAATGATCAAGCTAAGAATCAAATTAAGAAATGAATTGCTTTTACAACAGCTGCAAAAAAGAAAAAAAAAAAAAAAAACCTAAAGTACTTAAGAATACACTTAACCAAGGAGGTGAAAGGTCTCTATAAGGAAAACTACAAAACATCGCTTAAAAAAGTCACTGATGACACAGGAAACACATCTGATGCTCATGGATGGGTAGAAATGATATTATGAAAATGACCAGAATGCCAAAAGCAATCTACAAATTCAATGCAATTCCCATAAAAATACAACCATCCTTCACAGCACTGAAAAAAAAAAATCTTAAAATCCACACGGAACCAAAAAAGAGCCCACATAGCCAAAGCAAGACTAATCAAAAAGAGCAAATCTGGAGGCATCACATCATCTGATTTCAAATTACTACAACACTATAGTTACCAAAACAGCATGATACTGGTACAAAAATAGGCAAGTAGATGAATAGAACAGAATAGAAAACCCAGAAATAAAGTCAAATACTTACAGCCAACTGCTCTTTGACAAAGCAAACAAAATATAAAGAGGGGAGAGGACACCATATTCAACAAATGGGTGCTGGGATAATTGGCAAGCCACATGTAGAAGAATGAACTGGATCCTCCACTCTCACATTATACAAAAATCAACTCGAGATAGATTAAAGACTCATATCTAAGACCTGAAACCATAAAAATTCTAGAAGATAACATCTGAAAAACTTCTAGACATTGGCTTAGGCAAAGATATCATGACCAAGAACCCAAAAGCAAATCCAACAAAAACAAAAATAAACAGATGTGACCCAATTAAACTAAGAGCTTCCACACAGCAAAATAATAATATTATAATAATATTATATAAT
>NW_012108064.1:1123432-1133359 GCF_000951045.1 Mandrillus leucophaeus | reverse complement strand
TAATAATTATAATCAGCAGAGTAAAAAGACAACCCACAGAGTGGGAGAAAATATTCACAAACTATGCATCTGAAAAAGGATTAGTATCCAGAATCTACAAAGAACTCAAACAAATCTGCAAGTAAAAAACAAACAATCCCATCAAAAAGTGGGCTAAGGACATGAATAGACAATTCTCAAAAGGAGATATACAAATGGCCAACAAATACATGAAAAAAACACTCAACTTTACTAATTATTGGGGAAATGTAAATTAAAACCACAATGAGATAGCACCTTACTCCTGCAAGAATTGTCATAATTAAAAATTTCAAAAACAGTGGTGTGGATGTAGTGAAAAGGGAACACTTCCATACTGCTCGTGGGAATGTAAACTAGCACAGTCACTATAGAAAACAGTATGGACATTCTTTAAAGAACTAAAAGTAGAACTACCATCTGATCTATCAATTCCACTACTGCATATCTACCCAGATAAAAAGGAGTCATTAAATGAAAAAGACACTTACACACGCATGCTTACTGCAGGACAATTCACAATTGCAAAAATATGGAACCAGCCTAAATGATCATAAACCAATGAGTGGATAAAGAAAATGTGATATATATGTATATACAATGGAATAATATTCAGCCATTCAAAGAAATGAAATAATGGTATTCACAACAACTTGGATGGAGTTGGAGACCATTATTCTAAGTGAAGTAACTCCAGAATGGAAAGCCAAATATTGTATGGTCTCACTTATAAGTGGAAGCTAAGCTATGATGACACAAAGGTGTAAGAATGATATAATGGACTTTGGGGATGCAGGGGGAAGAGTGGGAGGGGTGTGAGGGATAAAAGACACCACATTGGGTACAGTGTACAGTGCTTGGGTTACAGGTGCACCAGTCTCAGAAATCACCACTAAAGGACTTATTCATGTAACCAAAAGCCTCCTGTTCCCCCAAAACTATTGAAATTAAATTAAATTTTAAAAATAAAAATAAAAAATAAAAAACAAACCAATATGTAAATAAATGCAGAGACTAATATGACCATACAATTATTGCAGGCTCTTAATTAGTATTTATTTTTCTGGAAATTTTGCAATGGCTGTTTTGTTCAAAGAACATTTCAGGTGAGAAAAGGATTAATAGCTTACTTCCACATGTATTTATTTTTACTTATTTGTTTCACTTTTACTATTTATTTGTAATTATTGTGTTTTGTGGTAAGATGTTTTAATTCTACATTTTCGTACTTTCTGAGATACTTATAACACAATAGCCAATTATTATATATTTTTGATAGAGGCATGAAGAGAGGTTGTTGTATTGTATGCTTATAAGATGTAGCATTCTAAACATATCTATTAGAACAAATTATATTAATATACAATCAAAACCTCTACCAACGTAATTATTAATTGTCTGCTGGATCAGGTGAGAACTGAGAGTGACTGTGAAAGTTTCATACTCCTTTAATTGTGTTTATTTTTCTTTCATCTTGAATTTCCACCATATTATTTTATACATGTAAAATATTTAGCAGGCAGATTGACTTAGAGTAAAATTCAATAAATGTTGGTTATTATCATTGTTATTATTATATTTCATGCTTCATATGTTTTACATATAAATTCTTCATTTTATATCATTGGGAATGGTTTGCATCATCATTAAAAATGGTAATCACTTCACAATGTATATGTATATCAAAATATTACATGGTACTTCTTAAATATATACAGTTTTTATGGGTCAAAACATTTTTTAAAGCAACCTACATTTTGTTTACAAAAACAGTTTTCATATATTTTAAATCAACAAATAATAATTGTATATATTTTGGGGTGCAATATCATGTTTTGATATATGTATACAACGTGGAATATCTAAATCAAGCTAATTAACATATTTGTCACCCCACTTACCATTTTTTTGTGGTGAGACATTTAAAATTTGTTATCTTAGCTGTTTTGAAATATATGATATATTGCAGTTTGAGCATTCAAATCCAAAAATCTAAATCTAAAATGCTATAAAATTTGAATCTTTTTGAGTGACACATGACACAAGTGGAAAACTTTACACTTAACCTCATGTGATGGGATGCAATCAAATCAGAATCAAAATTTCGTTTAATGTATAAAATTACTTAAAATATTGTATAAAATTACCTTCAGGTTATGTATATAGGGTGTATGTAAAAGTTAAATAAATTTCATATTTAGACTTGGGTCCTATCCCCAACGTATCTCCACAGAGTTTTCCATAGAAGTTGTACTAGTTTACATTTGCACCAACAGTATGTAAGAGTTTCCTTTTATTCACATCCTTGCCAACTTCTGTTCCTTTTCTTCTTTTTAATAATCGCCGTTCTAACTGGTGTCAGATGATACCTCATTGTGGTTTTAATTTGCATTTCTGCAACAACTAGTGATGTTGAACATTTTTTCATATGCCTGTTGGCCACTTTTGTGTTTTCTTTTCCTTTGCTCACTTTTTCATGGTATTATTTGGAGTTTTTGTTGTTGTTGTTGTTAATGTTGTTAATTTACAAGTTTCTTGTAAATTCTGAATATTAGTTCCCTGTCAGATGCATAGTTTGCAAATAAATTCAATTCTGTAGGTTGTCCATTCACTCTGTTGATTATTAATTTTGCTGCACAGAAGATTTTTAGTTTATATATTTTTGTTTTTGTTGCTTGTGCTTTTGTGATCTTACTCATAAATTCTTTCCTAGACCAATGTTTGAAAGAGTTTTCCATAGGTTTTCTTTTAGTATGTTTATAATTTTAGCTCTTATATTTAAGTCTTTCATTCTTTTTACATTTATTTTGTAATCAGTTTTAATATTCTGCACATGGAAGTCCGATTTTTCAAACATCATTTATTGAAAAGGGTATCATTTCCCCAGCATATGTGCTTGTCAGTTTTTTAGAAGATCAGGTGGTTTTAAATACTTTTAGGTTCTCTATTCTGTGCTATTAATCTATGTGTCTATTTTTACACAAGCACGATGCTGGTTTTGTTACTATAGCCTTGAAGTGTAATTTAAAGTCAAATAATGTGATATTTCCAGCTTTGTTATTTTTACATAGGATTGCTTTGGCTTTTCAGGCTCTTTTTTGTCTCATATATATTTTAGAATTTTTTTTTCTAACAATGTGAAAAATGGCATTGACATTTTGATAGGCGTTGCATTGTAGCTGCAAATGGCTTTGGGTTATATGGTCATTTTAAAGGTATTAATTATTCTGATCCATGAGAATGGGAAGTTTTCTCTTTGTGTTATACACAATTTCTTTTATCAGTCATTTGTAGTTTTTGTTGTAGAGACCATTCACCTCATTGGTTAAATATTTTCCTAAGTATTTTGTTTGTTTATGTTTGTAGTGATTGTAAGTTTTGTTGCTTTCCTGATTTGGTTGTCAGCTAGGTCATTATCGGTGTATAAAACTACTAATTTCTGAACTTTCATTTTGTATCCTGAAACTTAACTGAATTCATTTATCAAATCTAACAGTTTTCTGGTGGGGTCTTTACATTTTTCAGGTATAAGATCTAATCATTAGCGAATAGGGATGATTTGACTTCCTGTTTTCAAGTTTTGATGCCTTATATTTCTTCCTATTGTCTGATTGGTTTGACTAGAACTTCCAGTGTCATCTTGAATAGAAATGGTAAAAAATAGGGATCCTTGTTTTATTCCAGTTCTTAGAGTAAATGCCTTCAACTTTTCCCCATACAGTATGATGTTGGCAGTGGGTTTGTCATACATGGCTGTTATTCTTTTGAGATATGCTCTTTATAGGTTTATTTGTTGAGGGATTTTTATCACAAAGAAATGCTGGATTTTATCAAATGCTTTTTTTCTCACCTACTGAAATGATGATATAGTTTTCGTCTTTAAATCTGTGAATGTGAGGCATCACATTTTTTGATTTGCATATGTTAAACCATCTTTGCATCCTTGGTATAAAATCTACTTTATCATTATGTATTACCTTTTTGATATGATGTTGAATTGATTTTCTAGTATTTTGTTGAGAACTTTTATGTGTATGTTTATCAGAGTTATTGGTCTGCAGGTTTCTTTTATTGTTGTGTCCTTGTCTGATTTAGGGATCATACTGGCCTCATAGAATGAGTTAGAAAGAATTCTCTTCTCCTTGTTTTCTTTTCTTTTCTTTCTTTCTTTTTTAACAGTATCAAGAGAATTGTTGTTTGTTTTTCTTTGTACATTTGGTAGAATTTAGCTGTGAATCTGTCTGGTTCTGAGGTTTTCTTTCTTTGGGGCTATTTTGTTCCAGATTCAATCTTGGAACTTGTTATTGGTCTGTTGAGGTTCTCTATTTCTTCCTGATTCAGTCTTAGGAGGTTGTATGTTTTCAGGAATTTATCCACTTTCTCTACGTTTTCTAGTTTGTGAGTGTGTTGTTCAAAATGGTCTGGGGATCTTTTGTTTCTCTTTGGTGTCAGTTGTAATGTCCATTTTGAATTTCCAAATTTGTTTATTTGTATCCTCTGTCTTCTTGGGTTTTATTGCTACTGGTTTATCAATTTTATCTTTTTAAAAAAAATCATTTTGTTAATCATTGTATTTTTTTTCAGTTTCATTGAATTCTGCTATGATCTTTCTTTTCTTCTGCTGTTTATAGGTTTGCTTTGTTTTGGGTTTTTTTTTTTTTTTGGAGTCTTGCTCTGTGTCTTAGGCTGGAGTACAATGGCTGGATCTCAGCTCACTGCAACCACCCCCTTCTGGGTTCAAGTGATTCTCCAGCCTCAGTCTCCCAAGTAGCTGGGATTACAGGCCCTCGCCACCATGCCCAGGTACTTTTTGTATTTCTAATAGAGACAAGGTTTTGCCATGTTGGCCAGGCTGGTCTCAAACTCCTGACTTCAGGTGATCTACCTGCCATGGCCTCCCATAGTGCTGGGATTACAGGCATGAGCCACTGCGCCCAGCCTAGGTTTGGTTTGTACTTACTCTTCACTCCTTGAGAGGTGATGTTACATTGTTAATTTGCAATCTTTCTACTCTGTTAATATAGTCATTTAATACTATCAACTTCTCTCTGAAGACTATTTTGTCTGTATCCCACAGGTTTTGGTATGTTGTGTTTTCAATTTTATTAGTTTCAACAACTTTTAACATTTCAATTTTAATTTCTTTCTTGGCCCAGTGATCATTCAGGAGCATGTTGTTTAATTTCCACATATTTGTATAATTTCCAAAATTTCTCCCAGTATTGCTTTCTAGTTTTATTCTATTGTGGTCATAAAAGATACTTGATATAATTTTACTTTTAAAAAGTTTGTCGAGATTTTTTTTCTCAACAAATATGGTCTGTCTTAGAAAATTATCTATGTGCTAATGAGACGAATATATATTCTCTAGTTTTCGGGTAGAATGACCTGTAGATGTCTGTAAGTTCCATTTGTCCTAAAGTTCAATTTAAGTTCAATGTTGCCTTGTTGATTTTCTATCTTATCTGTCTAATGTTGTAAGTGGGATATTAAGCTTCCCTACTATCAGCTAATTGGTCTCTCTCTCTCTCTCTCTCTAGGTCTAATAAAATTTGTTTTATAAATCTGGGTTCTCTGGTGTGGTGTGTGTATAAATTTAAAATTGTTATTTTTTTTCTAAATTGATACCCTTATTATTATATAATAACATTCCTTGTCATTTTTTACTGTTTTTGAATACAATTATGTTTTATCTGATATAAATGTAACTACTTCTGCTCTCTTTTGGTTTCCACACGCATGGAATATATTTTTCAACTACCTTACCTTCAGTCTATTTGTGTTTTTATAGGTTAGTTCTTATAAGCAGCATACAGTTGAATGACTTTTTAAAAATATTCTACTAATTTATATCTTTTAAATGGAACATATAATCTATTTACATTCAAGGTTAATATTGATATTTAAGGTTTTGTTTCTGTCATATTGTTAACTGTATTCTAGTTGTTTCATAGATCCTTTTCTTCTCTATGGTTTGGGGAAATTCTCCCATACTGACATCTGATTCATTTATCTTCTTTGTTCATATGTTTTCATCATGGTGAATATTGGTCTTTCATTTCCATGTTTAAGACTCCTTATAGGGCTGGTTTGGTGGTGAATAATTCCCTCAGCATTTGCTTATTTGGAAAATACTTTATTTTGCCTTCATTTATAAAGCGTATTCTTGCTTGATATAAATTTCTTAATCAAAAGGTTCTTTGTTTTGTTTTGTTTTGTTTTTTCTATACTTTGAAAATGTCATTCTATCCTTTTATGGCCTGTGAAGATTCAGCTAAAAATCCATCGTTAGTATGTATTAGTCTGATCTAACACTGCAATAAAGAACTACCTAAGATTGGGTAATTTATAAAGAAAATAGGTTTAATTGACTCACAGTTCCACAGGCTGTACAGGAGGCACGGCTGGCGAGGCTTCAGGACACTTACAATCATGGTGGAAGGTGACCAGGAACCCAGAACATCTTACGTGGTGGGAGCAGGAGGAAGAGAGAGAGAACAGGAGGCAGAGATGCTACACACTTCAAACAGCCATATTTCATGAGAACTCTGTCACAAGATAGCACTGGGGGGATGGTGTTAAACCATTAGAAACTACCCCCATGATCCAATCACCTCCCACTAGGCCCCACCTCCAACACTTCGGACCACAATTCAACATGAGATTTGCATGGGGACATATAGCCAAACCATGTCATAGCTTAATGGCGTTTCCTTTATAGGTGATGAGACACTTTTCTCTAGCTGATTTTGAAATTATTTTTTTCACTTTGACTTTAGGCATTCTAGTTATAATATGCAGTGTGGCAGTCTTTTGTGGAACGTATTTGGCTAGGAATCACTGGGTCTCATATATCTGGATATCTAACTCTCTTGCTAGACATGGGATATTTTCAGGATTTATTTCTTTAAATATGTTTTCTAAACTTGTTGATCTGTCCTATCAGAAATTTTGATAATTTGAATGTTTGGTCACTTTATATAGTCCTAAACATCTCAAAGGCTTTGTTAATATTTTTATTCTTTTTTTCCTTATTTTTGTCTGAGGGTACAGGTTTAAGAGACACTTTCGTTATAGGTACTATAAGACAAAATGTTTACTGATGCTGTTTTCCCCAAATTACGTATGTTTTTGGATGAAGGCAATATTATAATCAGGAACGTGCTTCTAAATTTTGAGTTGTGAATATTTTGAATACGTATATTGGACAGTCTTCTATCTTTCTCCCTAAAATTTTTAGAGTCCTCAAGTTATTTCTGTTTAACAAGCAGATGCTGAATACTGTCTGATTACCAAGCCTACTGTCCAACTTTCTGGGCACAGGGAGTCACAAATTTTGCAAAAGGAATGCATTAAATCCTCAGGTGAAGAGGGCCTGATTCAGACTCTTATAGCCAATTAGAAACAGTATTAACAGTCTTCTAGCAAAGTCCCACCCATTCTTCTGCAGCAGTGATATAACCTTAAGGCAACATTCCAAATAGTAGCTCAAAGTAGGGGAAAATTAAGACTGTAGAAAGAAAAGAAATATGACTTTGTTTTAAAATGCTTACTTTCTTAAGATGATTGCAAAGAACCCAACTAATACTGTGGCTCTGTCATTGTCAAATAATTTGTATATTCCCCAACTGACAGTTAGGCTTAAGATGATTTTTAAGATATTAGTACCCAAATCATATTAAGTGGAGACTGAACCATTTATTTGAATACCATTTTGTTTTGAATTGAAATATTAGGCTTTCTTCTGTTTCTTAGTAACCTTCCACTTAGTAATAAAGCACATTTCAAAAAATTATGAAAAGACTAATATAGACAGCCATACTAAAATAATAGCAAGCCAAACCAGAAAATTATATATAGACTAGTTCATATATCTTTTTCTCTCTCATTTTCACGCTATAATTTATATGCATAATTTATATTTGTATTTATTATTTATAATACATTAGCATAATTTATATTTGTATTTATTATTTATAATACATTAGCATAATTTATATTTGTATTTAATATATACACACACATGCAGAATAGTTTGAAATACACCTTATTATCTCTCTATAATACTATCAAATTAGTGGCAAAACTGGTTTGAGAACTGATAAAGTTAAAAGAAAATATTTGAGGCCGAGACGGGCGGATCACGAGGTCAGGAGACCGAGACCATCCTGGCTAACATGGTGAAACTCCGTTTCTATTAAAAAAATACAAAAAACTAGCCGGGCGAGGGGGCGGGCGCCTGTAGTCCCAGCTACTCGGAAGGCTGAGGCAGGAGAATGGCGTAAACCCGGGAGGCGGAGCCTGCAGTGAGCTGAGATGCGGCCACTGCACTCCAGCCTGGGCGACAGAGCGAGACTCTGTCTCAAAAACAAACAAACAAAAAAAAGTTTTCTTCTATTTTATTTTTTTAAATAAAATTATTTCTAATGACACAAAAATCCACATTGCTTCTGGGTGAGCTTGCACATCACAGCTATGTCTGTATACAGTAAAGCTACTTGTTTAACACTTATATTTTCCTTGCCTGTAGAGCTATAAACTCTAATGCTGTAATGATTTCTTAATGAAAGAGATAAGTAATAATGAGATAATAAGAAATGTAAGTTAAATTATTGATTTAAAAAATAATGTAAGCTGCAACGGGGCATACTCCACATTTTAAAAAACTCTCAGAGGCCGGGCGCGGTGGCTCACGCCTGTAATCCCAGCACTTTGGGAGGCCGAGGCGGGCGGATCACAAGGTAAGGAGATCGAGACCATACTGGCTAACACGGTGAAACCCCGTCTCTACTAAAAATACAAAAAAAAAAATAGCCAGGTGTGGCGGCGTGCACCTGTAGTCTCAGCTGCTGGGGAGGCTGAGGCAGCAGAATGGCGTGAACCCGGGAGGCGGAGCTTGCAGGGAGCAGAGATCGCTCCATTGCACTCCAGCCTGGGTGACAGAGCAAGACTTCATCTCAAAAACAAACAAACAAACAAACAAACAAACACACAAACAAAAAACTATCAGAGAGATATGAAACCAGAAACAGCTTAGCACAGCTTAGCACCTAAACGTTAGCCTGCAGTCGTGTGGTAATAAAATTATAGGCTGTGTTTGTTACTGGCATTGCAAATATATTTATTTATCTGTTGTTCTTACTCATAAAATAATGGGTTCTTCAAAAAGCTCATTTTAAATTGCAAAAGCTTTAAAACTCATAAAAGTATCTTCTGACACTATTGCCCAAAAATAGGGCATGGTGATACATACTGACAGTCGGCTTGGTGGAATTTGTAAATGTTATTCATAATTCATTCACAGAATATGAAAATTCTGAGAGAAAGGCTTGGCTGGAATATGCTTGTGGGCAAGCAAGCAAGGGTCTAATTGCCTGTGGGCTGATTGGAAAACCTTGAGATTTATTTTACGGGAATCTGAAAGTATGCAAGTACTATATTATTCTTGAAAATGTTCTACGAGCTGTCACCCTGTGAATCTATCCAATTTATTTTTGATATAGCTCTACTTTCTATATAGGTGATTTTGTTTCCTTTTAAAAATAGGATTTATTTAGTATGATTATTTTAGTTTTGCATTATATATATATATATTTTAAAGTGCTTATTCATACTACTTGATATTGCTGAAAGTTTAGAAATGGATTTTTATTACAGTTGATATAACTCAGTAATTTTTCAGAATTATTGTAGTGCCAGATAATAGTAGCTCAGATTGGCATAGTGCTTTCTGCTTAGACTATATTTTCTGTCCTTCTTGTGTGAGAATGCGTCATTGAAAGAAGGGGATCTTGACAAGGAATTTGCAAATCTGTTCCTTCAGTGAGGTACAAGCAGGATAATCTAGGGCCTTCCTAGAATTTGCAAGATGCGCGCACACACACACACACACACACACACACACACACA
>NW_012108064.1:1117990-1120112 GCF_000951045.1 Mandrillus leucophaeus | reverse complement strand
TTTTTTTTTGCCAATAAGAACTACACTTATTGCATGTTGGCATATACTTAAATGTGTCTATACACATATAACGAAACCGAATCTCCAAAATACCAACTTTTCAATGAGCTGTGTGGTAAAGCGCTCATTTTTCACCTGTGTGGGTTTAATACAGTTGTCAGACATTTTAATGAATACACACATGCATATGTGTGTGTCTGTACGTGTATCTCTTCTGGTTTAGCTTGCCATAAAATCTCTATCAGTAATAGTAACCTATATAAAAAAGCAGCTTTTATATTTTCATCTTATTATTTATTACATCTAATGTAAGAGAGATTAATTATATTAAGACAAATGCTAGCTCTATATTAAGGAATACACTAAATGTTGTTCTAATATTCCAATTTATTTGTGCCCTGAGTGCTCTATAAAACTCAAACACAATCATTTAATTTATATAAAATAATAAAACAAGGAATTGTAACTATTGTAACTAAAGTTTCGACTATGTTATTTTTACATTTCATGTCATAAGATACTTTAGATACAACTAAGATAATCATGAACCCATCAAATGATGGAATTTGATGATGAAGTACCATGATATTTTGAGGTATGTGGCCTCATATATAATTTATCAATTCATTTTTTTCAAAGTAAAGTTTATCAAGACTTAAAACTTTTTTTTGTGAATATCTTTCTGCTTTTGAATGTTTGTAAATAAATCCTTAAGTTATATTTTGATAGAATTAATATTATAAATAAAAAACTGTAAAACACCAGAAATAGATACCATTTTTGGAGGTGAATGGAAATTGGGTGGGGAGGTTGGCGTGGATTGCCAGATACATGTACCAATAATACATAAAATTAATATAATTTGGTTTACTAGTAACATGCATTTTAAATACTGGTTATCACTAATGATTACTATGTAGAACACTTAAGTTTTAGCATCCAAAATATTCTAATGCAAAATGGAATTTACAAAATTTGTCAGTGGACTATGTTTTGTCAAAAATAATAAAAATACCCTCTAATTCAAATTATAGATTCTAAAATGAAATAGATTAGTACTGTCAGAAAAATAAATATTCAAAAATAGTTTGCCAAAAAAGAAACCATGTGTCTTATAATTTACCATTTTTCCCCAATGAAAGAGTATATTTTAGGTCACAATATTGGAGCTATATAACTTACACAATATACAGAATTGAATATTTAAAGAATGAATTCTCAAGATTTTAGTTAGTATTAATGTATATTACTTTAAATACCATAACAGAATCCCATTCATAATTAAATGTCTGAGGTAGTTATATTTATGTTTTCTTGAATTATGAAAATTATTTATATATTCAATCTTAGTATTATACATTCATTACTGAGCAGGAAAAAAAAATCTGCAGGATACAAATTATTCCAAGGAATAATTAAAATGTTTTCTTCTGGCCGGGCGCGGTGGCTCAAGCCTGTAATCCCAGTACTTTGGGAGGCCGAGACGGGCGGAACACGAGGTCAGGAGATCCAGACCATCCTGGCTAACACGGTGAAACCCCGTCTCTAGTAAAAAATACAAAAAACTAGCCGGGCGAAGTGGCAGGCGCCTGTAGTGCCAGCTACTCGGGAGGCTGAGGCAGGAGAATGACGTGAACCTGGGAGGCGGAGCTTGCAGTGAGCTGAGATCCGGCCACTGCACTCCAGCCTGGGTGACAGAGCGAGACTCTGTCTCAAAAACAAACAAACAAAAAAAAGTTTTCTTCTATTTTATTTTTTTAAATAAAATTATTTCTAATGACACAAAAATCCACATTGCTTCTGGGTGAGCTTGCACATCACAGCTATGTCTGTATACAGTAAAGCTACTTGTTTAACACTTATATTTTCCTTGCCTGTAGAGCTATAAACTCTAATGCTGTAATGATTTCTTAATGAAAGAGATAAGTAATAATGAGATAATAAGAAATGTAAGTTAAATTATTGATTTAAAAAATAATGTAAGCTGCAACGGGGCATACTCCACATTTTAAAAAACTCTCAGAGGCCGGGCGCGGTGGACTACACCTGTAATCCCAGCACTTTGGGAGGCCGAGGCGGGCGGATCACAAGGTAAGGAGATCGAGACCATACTGGCTAACAC